>NW_007385774.1:0-2949 GCF_000475195.1 Diaphorina citri
AGAAAGAAGGAAAAAACAAGTCGAAAAAAGAAACAGCAACTTGAGAAAAAGACATAGAAATAGAAAACAGCAAAACTGTAGGAATAGTTCTGTAAAATTTCGATACATTGGACGAAAGATAGTTAGATGTAGCTCCTGAACAAGCACGATTTGAAAAGAACTGGAACTTTTCAACACTAAAAAAAGGAGAAAAAAGATACCTGTGCAGACTTAAAATATTTGCACAACTTTGATTTCAGTCTCCAAAAAGAGCCCAAAAACAGTTGCACAGAAAATGTCATCAGAACTTCCACACGTTGGATGTAAACAGGGCAGCTCTGACATTAGCATATACCTTCATCACAGTGTCCAGACGTAAAGTGATAAAGGTGAACAGAGCATGTAGTGACATTTTCACTCATCATGGTAAAAGTCACATCCACTGATCAATGGTACAGTGTAAAAGTGATACATCCACTAACCAAAATATACGTATAGTATTTGAACGAATGAAATACAAACACAGAAACCAATTGCAAAATTGTCGAGTTCATTTCGCTTGTTCAATTGTCAGGTTCATATTTAGCATAACGGTTGCACAGAAAACGTCATCAGAACTTTCACACGTTGGATGTAAACAGGGCAGCTCTGACATTAGCAGATACCTTCATCACAACATCTACAGGATCAGGTAAAACATACCTATTATTTACCGTCATAACCTTTTCCACTTTTCCCTCATCTGTATACAAAACTTTGGACTCTATACAAAACTTTCCGTACAAAAGCTCTTCATTCTTCCCCCAACGATATCTCTCCCTCAGCAGGGGGCCTAAGGTGCCTACACACGAGTCTATCAGTCCAAGTGGACTGAAATGTGTAATGGACGCAGTCCAATCTGTAGCTCAGCTGAATTTTCGGTACGTCCAAAATCCATCGTGCTAACGCGGCTTGTGTGCTGAATAATTGATTTGAAATTAACAATGTTTTGGTGACGTGAATTTAGCAAATCCAAATGCTAATTGGGATTTTGTGGTCAATGATTGACATGACTTCGGAATCTACTTAATATGGACTCGACTGATTTTGTTGTGTCTAGGTACATATTCCATCTGGTATCATGATTATAATTGACTCGATTCCATTTGGAGTGGGGGACAATGGACTGGGAGCTAACTAGTCGTGTGTAGGGGCCTTTATCAATCTGACCCTTTTCCTTTTCATTCTATCTACACGTAGCTCTTCTATCTTTCAAATTCTCTCGCCCTATGCCCTATAGGTATACCCTTTCCCAAACCCTCTTTTTCTAAATATCTCTATTCCCTCGTAGACCCTTTTTCCCTCTGCCTAATATTCTTATACTCCCTCTCGGGTGTACATTTGTTTTATTTTGTGCCTCCCTAAGGATTTGACGAGGCCTTACGTCAGCGGTCCTTAGTTTATTACGAAGAATTATTACTGGTCAGAGTTGCTTGGACGTTTATAGGGGGGATGTTTTGTGGGTTTATCTTGTGGAGACGGATTATGGGTGTTGCGAGCATGCCACTAATCTTTTTAAAAGTTTATTAATGTGATAAATAAAATCTTTAGGCTAAAAACAGAGTGGAGAGGAGAGCATAGCGCGAGTATCGAGCAGGTAAAGGGAAGCTACGACTTCAAACAGTTCAAACCACATAGAACGCATAGAACTTTGCTCCACTATGTTTTTAGCAATAGAGTTAGTTACGCACAGTTGTTTTGCTCTTTGTCTTTTGCTGTTGGATCTGTTGATAGAAGAAACAGGAGGGCGTGGGTTCAATCCCAGCCGAGGTATGGAATACCTACCTCGGTGGTGTAGTGGTCAAGGCGCTCGCCTGGTAAACAGGAGGGCGTGGGTTCAATCCCAGCCGAGGTATGGAATACCTACCTCGGTGGTGTAGTGGTCAAGGCGCTACCTACCTCGGTGGTGTAGTGGTCAAGGCGCTACCTACCTCGGTGGTGTAGTGGTCAAGGCGCTACCTACCTCGGTGGTGTAGTGGTCAAGGCGCTACCTACCTCGGTGGTGTAGTGGTCAAGGCGCTACCTACCTCGGTGGTGTAGTGGTCAAGGCGCTACCTACCTCGGTGGTGTAGTGGTCAAGGCGCTACCTACCTCGGTGGTGTAGTGGTCAAGGCGCTACCTACCTCGGTGGTGTAGTGGTCAAGGCGCTACCTACCTCGGTGGTGTAGTGGTCAAGGCGCTACCTACCTCGGTGGTGTAGTGGTCAAGGCGCTCGCCTGGTAAACAGGAGGGCGTGGGTTCAATCCCAGCCGAGGTATGGAATACCTACCTCGGTGGTGTAGTGGTCAAGGCGCTCGCCTGGTAAACAGGAGGGCGTGGGTTCAATCCCAGCCGAGGTATGGAATACCTACCTCGGTGGTGTAGTGGTCAAGGCGCTACCTACCTCGGTGGTGTAGTGGTCAAGGCGCTACCTACCTCGGTGGTGTAGTGGTCAAGGCGCTACCTACCTCGGTGGTGTAGTGGTCAAGGCGCTACCTACCTCGGTGGTGTAGTGGTCAAGGCGCTACCTACCTCGGTGGTGTAGTGGTCAAGGCGCTAAGAAACAAAAAAAAAAAAAAAAAAAAAAAAATTAAAACAAGGTAGGTACCTAGTAATATTTTTTCGTATACCGTGTAGATCAAAAAGGGCTCCCAAAATTTCTACTTGGGTACATATATTGCTTTCTGGATGGATAAAGTTCAGATTATTTTCAATCTTCAGTCCCGTGAAACACTATTCTCATGACGTCAAGAAACAGTGAACTCCTTATCAACTAGGTGTTTCATCAAGAGTGTTAAAAGCTCTATTATCCAATGCTCATATCTATGAATATACTCGTACTATTAGATGTTTCACTGTTGGAATTCAAAATGCCGGCTAAACACTTGGAATGTTGCACAAAATGTACTGAACCACTCGAGAACACTTGTAAACGACTTGTTCAGTCGAGAG
>NW_007385775.1:0-2948 GCF_000475195.1 Diaphorina citri
ATAATAATAAAATACGCTTCCTTGAAAATAATATACCTAATAATAATAATAATAATAATAATAATATTTTCTTCCCCAGGTGGCATTGAACTGTGGACTTTCACAAGCTATAGTGTCTCGTGGTCAGGACATATTAGAAGCTTTCCGCACTAACCGTCTGATACAACCCTTACCTGATCAAGCTAGGACGATGAGACTTAACAGGTAATTGAAGAAAGCGCTAGGCCGCGTGTTCGATTCCCGCCCGGGGCGGATTTTATCCTGAGCGGATGATGTTCGTTCTCGGCACGGTTGGCTAAGTTGGCTTTCTCCTAACCTGCCTCGGTGGCGTAGTGGTCAAGACGCTCGCCTGGTAAACAGGAGGGCGTGGGTTCGATCCCAGCCGAGGCATGGAATTTTATGCGTGTTCGATTCCCGCCCGGGGCGGATTTTATCCTGAGCGAATGATGTTCGTTCTCGGAACGGTTGGCTTTCTCCTAACCTGCCTCGGTGGCGTAGTGGTACTAGTGGTCAAGAAGCTCGCCTGGTAAACAGGAGGGCGTGGGTTCGATCCCAGCCGAGGCATGGAATTTTATCCTCATTTATTTGAGAATTTGACCACATAATAATAGATCTCTAAGGGTTAGGTGGACCTTCTCTCTTCGATTTCGGGACGATAAGACCTTGGTAGTTACAGTTCCCTTTGTCAAAACTTAAAAAAAAAACATCTTTTCTTTTCCTACAGAGTAAATGCCGTGGCTGATGCACTGAAAACCCTGCCTGTCGAACGCGAAGAGGATCTTCAAAAGTTGATTGGACGATAAGACCTTGGTAGTTACAGTTCCCTCTGTCAAAACTCTTAAAAAAAAAAAAAAAATCTTTTCTTTTCCTACAGAGTAAATGCCGTGGCTGATGCACTGAAAACCCTGCCTGTCGAACGCGAAGAGGATCTTCAAAAGTTGATCAAATCTCTGAGGCAACTCCTGTGAAAGAATTTCTAGTCGAGAGAAAAGACTTCCTATACGAGAGAAATTCGGGGCCCTGTTCCACGAAAGACTCTGCACTACACACTTGTCATCCCAAGCGCAGAAAAAAATGTCGTGTCGTATCGTTCAGGCCGTTCGGAAAAAATCGTGTGTGTAGTGGGAACACTCTCATTTAAATTACATTGCCGTCAAGGACATTTTGTGTCGTTAGGGGAAAAAATCGTGTCGTGTGTAGTGGGAACACTCTCGTTTTTATTACATTACCTACAAGACATTCGGACAAAAATCGGGGTAAACTCACATATGTGGGAACGGGCCTTTAGTCCATCCAAAATTTGAGAGTGCAAAATTTCAATTTAGTTACCTACCTAAATAACTAAATTTTGTTTTAGTTATTTAACTAAATTGAAATTTTGAACTTGAAAAAAAAAAACAGTGATTTTAACAAAATTATTTTCATCAGTAAGTTGTTTTTAAGTAGGAACAGGTAGGTATATAACTACGAGTAAGTAAAGGTACCTATTAGAATCTTTGCTGCGAGAGTATTAGTGCGCGTTAGTTCGCAGAAAAGTTTTTTCTGCGGGATTCAAACCCAGGCCTCTGGACTTCTGCTTATAGCCACATATCATGGATTAGGGTAGAGAAAGAATAAATTTTACGTTCCTAACCAAGACAGTAGGTAATGATTTTTCGGCTTTTTTTCTGTCGGCATTTTACGTCGGGCATTAAATTTTACGTCGCTTTTAATGGTAATAAGCTCACCTCCTCACATTAACCTCACCCAGCCAGAGTGGGTAAAGAGCACGCAACTGCCTAGATGACCCATACGAATACCAACCATGCACAACGTTGCTTAACTTCGGGTGTCTGTCCATTGGGATATAGATATTTGAAAATTTCGCGCTTTCAGAATGATATGCAAGCTCGCCAATATAAACAGTTTTTCCATTGAAATTCCACTTCCAAATGTGACGTGAAAACTAGATGGTTTCGAGCTTGATTGTTCATAAATGGATAATTAATTGTAGAAATGTAATATTTATCTAGACATATACGTCTTCAAAAGAAAAATAATGGGAATTTAATGAAAAATGTTTTTTAGCCCCCCCATCACATTAAATTGGATTGTATTGGTAACATTGTTATTTCCGGAAACACACGAACTGTTCCGAGTGAAATTACGTAAAAAATCTTGCAGTCGTGATGAAATGAAATTTTTCAGAATAAAAACAACTCGATTGTTGAACTAGAAAAGTGTAGAAGGGTGTTCGGGATATCGGGAATGAAATTTTTAACTTTTTATTCTGGGTATTCATCTGACTATTACCCATATTTAAGTGTTGTTTTTTGTGACAGAATTTTACGTATTGTTTTATTGACTTCATTTTAATTTCCCAGTTTTATTCTTCGCGACGTAAATGTAAATCCAATACAAATGTGAAAGGACGTAAAACTCGATTAGCTCTTGTTCAAGCTACAAGATGGCTGGTTGTGGAGTTTAGTAAAGGAAAAACGAGTGGATTTCAGTTCTCTTCAAATGAATTCAGAATGATAGTTGAATGTTGTAAACTAATTAAACAGACAGATTGGTAAGTGACCTCTTTGATTATTTCATTGATTCCCCTGTAGGTAAGTGGAAGCGTTTGCTGGGTGATAACAAAGTTTAGCACGCTGGAATTTGGAGGTTGGTGGTTCGAGTCCAAGTCAAGTCATAAAATTTAGTGACATTTGTGACAAGCATTTATGCTTAATACAATTAAAATCCCTAATAATAATAAAATATCGCTTCCTTGAAAATAATATAATAATAATAATATTTTCTTCCTCAGGTGGCATTGAACTGTGGACTCTCACAAGCTATAGTGTCTCGTGGTCAGGACATATTAGAAGCTTTCCGCACCAACTGTCTGATACAACCCCTACCTGATCAAGCTAGGACGATGAGACTTAACAGGTAATTGAAGAAAGCGCTAGGCCGCGTGT
>NW_007385776.1:0-1732 GCF_000475195.1 Diaphorina citri
TTCTTTTTCTGTAAAATAATAAGGAAAAGGGAAATGATGTTAGCTTTTATTTGATTTTTCAGCGACTTTTTACCCTGTTAGGGCTGGTATGTTGAATCTCTTACCTTATAAAAGATAGGTAAAGGTATTACCTTTGGTAATACGTATATACCCATTACCCAATTTTTATACCAATTGTTTACCAACTATCAATAGAAGACATCGAACTATCAATAGAAGTATTGAAAGGCATTTAAAATAAATTTATATCCCTATTAGCTTAAAGCACATTTAATAGTAAAGTCAAATGAAAATCATTAGATATAGGTATAAATAAATAAATAACGACAACTCATAAACAGCTAAGTCTATTTTCCATCTAACGAATCCAACTATAGAGGGAAACGCTCATTAGTGTTTCATGAAATAGCGAGAGAAGAGAAAACAGAGATGATTTGTATGATGAATTGAAAGCCTAATGATTTGAAAATGAAATTAATGAGGGAACGCCGACAAGAAATTCAATGTCATATATTCAATGTTTAGGAAACAAAATGCCTAATAATACGAAATGCATTTAATGAGGGAAAATTTTGAAAAGAAACGGAATCAATAAAGGCCGTATTTTTTGGGGGGGGGGGCCCGAGCGCCCGAGGTTCATTTTTCTCTTTTCCTGAAGGCCAGACTCCCAAAATCCCCCCCCCCCCGAGCTTCATTTTACTCCCTTACTGTCCTTTTGAGTCCTTTGTCTCCTCTTCTTCTTTCTGTCCTCCTCGTCTTCTTTTCGTCCTCCTCTCCCCACTTCCTCTTTTTTCTCTCTTCGGCTTTTCTTATTATCTATATTTCTTTTCTTTTCTCTGATGAATCTTGGTATATATCTTTGGGTGAGTTGTGTATAGTGTGATGTTTAATTAGTTATATGACTACTGTTCTCGTATTATCAGTTTTTGTTTTTTTTTTTTTTTTTTTTTTTATTTATTTTAATATAACTATTTAGAGCGGCAAACTTCCCAACGTTTTCGTTAAATTTTTTCTAAAGGTAAGTAATGAACAGATTACCTTCTCCCAAACCCCCACTCGGTAATCCCACCGTTAAACATTCTGACTGAAAGGTTCTGCCCTTCCCTTCCTGGAAACACACTTAAACAATGAAAGGAACCAGTTCTATTTTGCTTGGAGATGTCGACCTGCAAGTTACTATTTTACAAAACTAGTTATACAAATCTTTCCATTATTCACTGGCAAAATCCTCTCGTAGTTTGTGTAACTACAGTCAACTTTAAATCACACGGGCAAACCTAAAGTCCCACGTGAGTCGGAGCATTTTACACTTTTCGCTATAGGTTGAAATGGATTTTACTTCTCTTCTTTACTTCTTCTTCTTTCTTTTTTCTTCTCTTGTTCTTGCTCTTCTTCTTCTTTCTTCTTCTTTTATTTAGATATCATTATCTTTCATTTTTAGTAAATAGAATATTATAAAGTACTAAGCCAAAGCAATAAATTACTGTGGTAGTAGTCTAGTAGTGGTAACAGTGAAAAATGTATTGTTGAGGAGAACAGTGTTATCTAACTTATGTACAAGTAGGAGAAGTATTCTCCCAACAAAAGAACGAAAGTATTGAGGAAAAGAGGGTGTATAGAAGGTATGATAAACAAAGGATTTTGTAACTTAGTCCCGGCATAGGTCTTCAGCTCCGGGCTCTCAGCTTTGTCAGAATATACCTACCTACCTCGTTTAAAACCTCAGACGGGA
>NW_007385776.1:2141-2948 GCF_000475195.1 Diaphorina citri
CCCCCCCCCCCTCTCTCTCTCTCTCTCTCTCTCTCTCTCTCTCTCTCTCTCTCTCTCTCTCTCTCTCTCTCTCTCTCTCTCTCCCTAAGCAAATTTCTCCTCCTTCTCTTCCTCATCCTCGTCCTTCTTCTTCTTCTTCCCCCTCTCCCTCTTTTTCTTCTTCTCTTCATCTTCCTCCCCCTCCTCCTCCCTCTCCTCCTTCTCCATCCTTCTCGTCCATCGTAAGGCCACTTCCATGCACCTCCTTTCTGTCTCAATAACTGATTAAAATTCAACGCATTGAATGTGTATGATAAATTATTCTACTAATCAGACCATACACACACATAGTATGTATGTCGGAAATATACATGTGTATGTACTTATATTTATGTATGTACAGTGGCGTAAAAATTGGGGAACATAATTGGTCCTCAGATAAAGAGACTACCTACATGTACTAATTTAATAGTCTAAAATTCTAAATAAATCACGGGGAAAGCGCTTGCTTGACAGTTCTTGCCTTTTAGAAGGTCCTCTGGGGCAAATTCCAGCTATTGACAGAAAATGGCACTTGTCACCTGAAACACGTCTTTTTTCACCAAAATCTTTCGATCTTACCAAAGTTTATAACATATGTACTTAATTATGTATATGTACCTACTTAAAGGTTCCTGTCCATGTCGATCGGCTGTAGACGCGCTATTGTTAGAAGCTAAGAAAACCATAGGTATTTTTATTATTTGTATACTTGTATACTTACTTATTAAATTTATTATTTAAAAATTTATTATTTAAAAACTTAATTATTAAATTTATTGTTTTATG
>NW_007385777.1:0-2946 GCF_000475195.1 Diaphorina citri
GACAAATAAAAAGCATCATCCCAAGAGATTAAAGAGATGAGATCTCTCGAGACAAGAATAATGGGCTCCAGATCTTCCATCTAAAGATCCTGATGAATGATTCCAAGAAATGCACTCCGAAACATATAAACAAACAAAGAACACCGTGGTATCTGGTTTGGATTAGAAACAACTAGAAAGTGAAGATGATGATCAGATGTTAGAGGAATTAGAGACAATAGGACCATACGATCTTGAAATTTTTGGACAGTAAAAGTGTTCAGATTTTTTTAAGGGGTTGCATACATGTGTTTGCCCCGGATAAAAATTGAAAATACCGTTTTTCTAACTATTATCCGATCTGTCCCGTAAAGACAAGAAAAAAAAGTTGGCAATCCTTATGGTCATATTTTACAGGCTGTGTGGCGTTTAAGCTACCAAGGGCCGCACAGAAACCCTTGGGGGCCATATGCGGTCCGCAGGTTGAGAATGGCTGTTATAAATGGATGATTTAAACAAGAACATCATGAGCCCTAATTTCTCAAGAATCACAAAACAAAAGGAAGGATTATAATCAGGGATTACTTGCATGACTGACGACTTCTTGGCACCCTTTTAGTAACTTCTTGGTCTTGGCATCCTTTTTGAACCTTCTTGGCACCCTTTGAGAATAGAAACTGTACCCCATTACCTTAAAACGACAATGGGATAACAATATGGAACTCAAAAGAAGGGAACATAGCTGACCCCACAGAATATACAGTACATATAACCTCGATCATTTCAACTCCAAAATCCATTGTTTTCTTCTATCTTTCAATAACTTCTTGGTCTTGGCGCCCTTTTTGAACCTTCTTGGCACCCTTTGAGAATAGAAACTGTACCTCATTACCTTAAAACGACAATGGGATAACAATATGGAACTCAAAAGAGGGGAACATAGCTGACCCCACAGAATATACAGTACATATAACCTCGATCATTTCAACTCCAAAATCCATTGTTTTCTTCTATCTTTCAAAGAATAGGTATCCTTATCAGAGGAGAATATCATAGATCTTATCAGAGGAGAAGATCATAGAAAGTGATCATTTCAACTACTTCCGTCCGGTCCCAATTAGTTGAAATAATCGAGGTTCTACTGTACTTGGTTTGATTCCGAATATTCTTTTACCACTCTTTTGTCTTTATGTATTACTAAACTTTATTTATCCGGGGTTGTTTTTATTGAATCAAAATCGGCAATTATGTTGACTAAGTGGGGTTAGCTGTTCTCCTCCCTGTTTATAGTCCCACAGCCAGACGCTAGTCTTCTCTCTGTTTAATGTCCCCTAGCCAGCCTAGCAAGCTGGCAGTTCTTCAAAGGGTTCTCTCTGCTTTTAAAGACCAAGCACAAGTCCTCACGATGGTTGACTGCGAGAAAAATGAGCGGGTCCCCTTAGGACCCATGACATAGGGCAACGTAGGTATCAGCCAGCCTAGTTAGCTTGGTGGGTAGCGCGTCTGTAAGCGCTAGGTCGCGGGTTTGATTTCCGTCCGGGGCAGATTTTATCTCAAACAGACAAGGTTCGTTTTCGGAACGGCTGGTTTTCTCCTATCGTTCCAACTCTCATTGCTTTCCGGACGATAAAACCTTTGCAGTTACAGTTCCCTCTCTCAAACATCTTTAAAAAAATAAAATCTACTCTGAGGCTTAGGTGTAAGGACAACAGCCCCAAAATATGGGTAAGCTTATAAAAAGGACAAGGTATGTAAACCTAGACCCTTTGCAAATGGAGTGTGCCTGAAGGCATGTGATGTGTTCTAGTCCACTCGACCCCCAATACAAAGACATTATCGACTTTACAACAACGTTATCTGTAACTAGCAAAGAGTTAATGATGTCTATTTGTCCGATTCAAAGTCAAGGTGGTTGGATCAAAGGTGATGGAGCTCGCGCACTATTCATTACTAGATATTTACTATTATAGTAACTTAACTAGTATTTTGTGAATGCAAGAATTTTCTAGTTATCTAGCAATCTGCTAGTTAGTGAAATACAGTAGAACCTCGATTAATTCAACTAATAGAGACTGGGGCGGGGGTAGTTGAAATGATCGAAGTTGAAATGATCAACTTTCTATGATCTTTTCCTCTGATAAGATAGGATATCCTTTGACAGATGGAAAAAAGTAATGGATTATGAAGTTGAAATATTAGAGAGTTGAAGTAATGGAAGTTGAAATAATCGAGGTTCTACTGTACCTCAACAAAGAGTCAGTAACAACAAATATTAATACAGAGTTGTTTGAATTGGTTGGTCGGCGTTCGCTTGGTTGAGCTTAGTTAGTTAGATTGGTCTTAAAGCAGGGTCGTATGTACGGGGGGTCAGCCCCCCCCCCCCCCCAGGCTTGTTTTTGTCCCCAAATATGTTAAATAGGGGAATTTTATACGGGGGGCCAACCCCCCTCAGGCTTGTTTTTGTCCCTAAATATTGTAAATATGGGAATCTGATTTGGATCATCCCCTCTCCGGTAAGTCACAGTTCGGATTCTTGCACTGTTCGAATCGAACCCGCGACCTAGCGTTTACAAGGCAGACGCGCTACCAACCAAGCTAACTAGGCTGGCTTAATGAACTTTTTTTCACATCAGAAAGCGAAATGAGACGTTGACAAAGAAATCAGAAATGGGTTCAGACATTGCAAGACTCTTTCTCATACTCCAGAGTATTACCTTGACCCTAGGTGACACCTCGGTATATCGAATGTCTTGTGCCTCTATGGCATACTATGGTATGCCGAGAAACCGTAGCATGTCTGAGGACAGATGACGCGATCGCCAGAATGAACATGAGTTTCGCACTTTGGCTGTATGGTCGGACCAAACCAATGAATTTTGTTAATTTTAAAATTGAGTTGAGGGTGGTTTCCAAGCTACAATCGAGTTGAATGAGGGTCGCCTAATTATCTAAGTACCTACACCAAGT
>NW_007385778.1:0-1357 GCF_000475195.1 Diaphorina citri
GACAGCCTCTCTCTCGTAGGTTCTTCATCATGACCGTGCCGAAGGTGTCTTCCATGTTGATCTGGAATGAAACATGCACGAGGGGTGTTTGTAAAGGTAGAAACACACTACCATCACGACACGTAACGTGATTGTAGTGGTGGCTGTCCTGAACGACATTACCTACAATATTAAAAGGAAGTGCTTAGGCAATAAAAGAAGTCACCACGGAACTTTATTTTTTATTCAACATTTTTCTCGCTTTGACTTCATAGGTCGTCGCGACAAATTTCAAGATAGCTCATTTGTGTGAGAAAAGGGGACAAAAATCCCCCAAAAACCAGTTTTTTTTTCGGCTTTTTTTAAAGGTAGAGTTCACTGAGGCCAGGACACAACCCCACACAGCCCTCTCCAACATATGGCCAAGGGTTGGACTTGCTAGGACAGAAAGAAAAACCAGGCATTGGAACATGTTGGGACACCTATCAGACAACTTATGGTGCTGGTATGGTACAGTGAAATGTATCCCGACACATATTCAAATGCCTTGTTTCTCTTTCTTTCTGTAATACATGAAATACTCAGCTCTATCTTGATGTAGGCTCATTGTGGTAGTGTCCCGGACTTTATTCTTCACTTTTTTTAAAAAGTTGGGGCTATTCCATGAAACAATTCAGCTGTCATCAACTGAAAGGGGTGTGTGATGTCATTCATGAAACAGGGTATAGGCAGAGCCATCTTTAAGGGGGCCTGAGCTGCCCCTCGATCTTCATTTTTCTCCTTTATTGTAGGCTCCAAAAATCTGGATGTAGGTCTCTCAGACAGCCTGAGCATGAGTGGTTTGCACATCATGAGACTGTAGATTGGGGGTCTTTTATTTTGCTGATTGTATCTCATGCAAGAAATAATCGACAAATTTAATGTTTTTTTTATGAGTGTGGAGTTTGAAGTGGAATTGTTGCTCACCAGAAATTTTTTGAGATAAAAAACAAAAGCATCTGGAATGCAGTTAGATGGAATGCATCATGAGATTCACAAGCTATAAAAAGAGTTTCTTAGATAGGTACAAATTTAGATGTAATTTTTAAATTTATACAAAAGGAAACAAGTTCTGAGATATATGAAATATTGGAGGTACCTTCTTGAAAATTATTAAAATTTCAACCAAAATTTAATCCTAGGTAATATTTGTTTCTGCAATAAAGAAAAAAGAAAGTGTCCAAATATGCTTGTGATGTAAAAAATAAGTATTATATAGTCCTCTAGGACTCATAGTTCTTTTTGAATTTTTATCACTACCCTTGTTTTTTTTTTTTTTTTTTTTTTAAAAAAAAAAAACTTCAAAGAAACAATTTGGGATTTTTTTTCTTATTTTTTT
>NW_007385778.1:1883-2945 GCF_000475195.1 Diaphorina citri
AATGTTTTATAACGGTTTTGATTTTGTAGCCATAAAAAAATAAAAAAAAGTAGGTTTGTGTTGTATAGGTATTGTTTCCAAACCGGAGTTCGGATTGCCTCGTGCAGTAGGTAGAGGGTGGATACAATGAAAAACACAGGATTCAAAAGTATTTACAACATAAACTTCACTTTATTGTATGGAAAATCAACATGTCAAATTTCCCTTTTTTTCCTTCCAGAAAAATCTCGACTTGGAAAATTCAAAACGTTCTGACAATCTGGCGAGTTTATAAAAAGCTCGCTTCCCATAGGTGAAAAGCGCATTTCAAATGATCAAATCCGAAAATACGCTCAAGAGTTTCAAAGCGGCAAAATTCAAAATTTAAAGTTCTGATTTCTTAATAACTAAAAAGATCCCTATCATCTAGAATTTAACAAAGTTACAAAGTTTTACGCAACACTTACTATAAGTTCTTTAGGTAAGTTCATAAACATAGAAGAGTTCAAATAAAAGTGGAAGCTTTTATCTTTTAGGAAAAAAAAAAATGTTATCACACTTCAAACTTCGAAAAACAATTAAACAAAAAGTAAGTAGGTACTAGGTAAGGAAAAGTAAAATAAATTTCAAAAATGCAACTTTTCGTTCAAATTTTAGGCTTCGCTCACACGAGTGACGACTGATCGCCACAACCTGATTCTTGTGGGCTGTGTTCTGTCCACTTGTCCACTCCACTGTCCAGTGACCTCCTTGGAAATGTGCTGTGTTCCCAGTTTTTTTTTTGAGGTTATAAAATTTTTGAAAAATCGAAAAATGGAAAGTTGAAAAATCAAAAATCTGTAGTTTATAAAAAAGGTGATTCTTTTTTTATTTTTTATATAATTAATTAATTACAACCCTTTCACATTCATCTGTGTTTCTGAATTCCTCGAATAACCTAATCCAATCTCAAACCCATCACACTAGATTTGTCCAAGCAGGTAAGTTCATTATTGTCACTCTGGTTTGTTACGGTTGTCATGTCATGTATTTTGTTATGATCATATTGTTTCACAACCCTAAGGCCAGGCAGTGAACTCTACC
>NW_007385779.1:0-2944 GCF_000475195.1 Diaphorina citri
CTCCTTTCCTCGTTCTGCCTGACTTCAAGTCACCTCTCCTGCTCCTCTCCTCCCCCTCCTATCTCGAACGCTCTTCCTTCTCCTCCTCCCCCTCCTCCTCTTCCTCAGGTTCCCCTTCTTCTCCATCACCAGCTTTTTCTTCCCATTGTGACGAAGTAAAGTCAAAGGTGTCAACTCTTGTATGGGGAAAAAAATGGTATTCGATACATTTTATTTTATTTACCTCCCCTCCATATCCGCTTTTATCTTTCCCTCTCCTACTCCTTCTGTCTACCCCTCCACTTTCCTTTTTGTCTCCGACCCCCATTTCCTGACCCCTCCTTCCATCTGTCCCTTTGGAAGTACAAGAACAGATACTGAGTGTGACCCACATTTTGACACATGTGTATGGAATTTGATCGTGATCAAACTGCTGAGAGCACGAGGCCAGATGAATCTTGAGGGTCAAAGAAGAGAGCTGTAGAACTAGGAGTTGTTGTTGTTGTTGTTGTTGTAGTTGTTGTTGTAGCTGTAGTTGTAGTTTTCGTAGCGGCTTTAGCTCTAGCCGAGTAACTCTAGCTAGTTAATTACGTAGAACTTTCTTTGAGAAGTTTTTTTTTTAAGAGGTTTGACAGAGGGAACTGAAACTGCTATGGTCTTATCGTCCCGAAATCGAAGAGAGAAGGAAGACAGGACAGGAGAAAGCCAGCCGTTCCGAGAACGAACATTATCCCATCAGGATAAAATCCGCCCGGGGCGGGAATCGAACCCGCGGCCTAGCGCTTACGAGGCAGACGCACTACCAACTAAGCTAACTAGGCTGGCGTAGAACTTTCTTTGAGAAGTTTGATAGAGTGAACTGCAACAACGCTGGGTTTCATCTCATCCTCCCGAAATCGAAGATTTTTTTCTCAATAGGTTTCATCGAGGGAACTGTTACAACGGGGGTTTTTCGTTCCGAAATCGAAGAGAGAAAGAGGACAGGATAGGAGAAAGCCAGCCGTTCCGAGAACCAACCTTATCTGTTTTGGAAAAAGTTCGCCTAGGGCGGGAATCGAGTTTGCCGGGAAAAGAAGAGGAGAGAAAGAGGACCAAAGAATGGACATGGGGAAATAGTAAAACACAGAATTGATCGATTGAGAAGGAAAGAAATACTTTACAGGGAAAGAGGACCAAAGGGTGGCCATGGGAAAATATAGTTACAAAGCAGACAGACTGAGAAGGAGAACAAGGAGAGAGTAAATTGGAGGGAAGAAGAGTATTGGAAATAAGGGAGGGAGGTTAGGAGGGGTACTGAGAAATGGATTGGAGGGGGAGGGAGGGGGATTAGTGGGAGATAACTTAGGGGGGAGGAGGAGGAGGAGAAATCATGTGCTTTTGATGAAAGCGCATTTTCTTTCCCGTGTTCAACTGACCGTGAATTTCTAATCAATGAGCTTTTGAAGCTTTTGTCTCGTCCTCTCCCTCTCCTCTTTCTTCCTTTTTCCTCCCCTCTTCCCCCTTCTCCCCTACTTTTACCTTATCGTTCCTCCCTTCCTCTGTTTCTTCCTCATTGTACTTTTGTCTTTCTATCAACCACCCTCTTCCTCTTCAACCTCGGGTATTTTCTTCTTCTTCTTCTTCTTCTCCTCCTCCTTCTTCTTCTCCTCCTCCTCCTTCTTCTTCTTCTCCTTCTTCTTCTTCTTCTTCATTTCCTTCCTCTCTTTTGTGTCATTTCGACTTCTATCTCTCTTTTGAAAATGACTTTATCCTATACTGGGGATGCTTTAGACTTTAGATGTACTTTGTACGAGAGAGACAGTCGGTCAATATTGGACCTGGAGTATATAGGTTTAATATACAATGAGGTTTCGTATACAGGATGACCCAAAATCCTAGCGAACCCCTTGTATCTTTTGAACGGCTTTGAATTTTGAAGTGCTCTTTTCTCCTAAGAATAGGAAAGGGCCCATGGCGAATTTACTGTCAAATTCGATCCCCGGCTTTGACACTTATTGGATAAAAGTCGAAATTTCTCGATAAATTGAAATATTTTCAAAGGTTTAAAGTTCGTATTTAAATATTTAAAGTTCGTATTTAAAGATTTAAAGTTCATCTTTAAATATTTAAACCCTTGTTGAATAAAAATCTTCCGTTTCTAATGAGTTCTAAATATGCGTAAATGAGTTGTAAATATAATTTACAGACGTTCCCCCCTACACGCAAACGCACCATTAAGGTGATAAACCACAGCAGGAAGCCTGGTTGGGTGAAAAAGAGTGATAAGAGTGATTTGAAATGTCATATTTACAAAGGTGAATGTCTAAGTACGTACGAGTAGGTACCTATCCAGGATGGGTTGTGGTACGAACACGTACCAAAACCCATCCTGTAACTCAAAGAAGTACTATCGCCCGGTGCAGAACTCCCATATACCATCTGGAAGCCCCTGAACCGTCTTCGAGTTGGAGTCTCTCGTTGCAAACAAAACCTTGCAAGATGGGGATACACTCAAGATGACAAGTGCGAATGTGGTGCAACACAGGATGAATAACATCTTCTCAACTGTGAACAATTAGAGAATACCTGCACACACGATGACCTAAAGGAAGCCAACCAGAGAGCTGTTCAAGTTGCAAACTTCTGGAAGTTCAAGATTTAAAGGTGGTTCCGGAAACGGAAAGTAAGTAAGTAGTAGGTCTACTTAACTCACCTAGCTCCCCACCTGTCACAAGTTTTATTAGGTAAGGTCATTCCTGAGATACTTTAAACAGGGAGGGGATAGGTACCAGCCTGAAATTCCCCTTGCTAAAGAAACAGCAAAGGTTGAGTGCGAAGTCAAGAGCATCTACTCGTGAAAATTTTGTAGCCAAAACCAAGTGTCAGCCCAAAAGCGACCACCCTGGGTCTGATTGAGAGGCCGAAGAAAAACGCCGACCCCGTCTGAACACGGGAAAAGGCGAAGAAGAATAAGTTCATATTATCT
>NW_007385780.1:0-2944 GCF_000475195.1 Diaphorina citri
TAATTTTACTTTCAATTTCAAGAAAGGAAAAGTTTTGTCTACCTGTGCCTACGAACAATTTTTTTACGACAAAAGTGGGAAGTATGTAACAACCTATTGGCTGCGCTCCGTGGGATGTAATAATGGATTGATGAATTCGAAATGTAGAAACAAAGAATATTCCTATGTATGTAATAACGAATGGCCAATTATCACTATCTTTCAGTGCTGTAAGAAATTGTAGTTTTGACTTACAATAGTACATTACATAACCTATCAGTGGTCACATCAATGGTCACACTAACTGACTAAGGTAGGTATCGGATGAGATATACCTTTAGATTCTTTAGGTATTGGACTCGGATTTCACTGTATACAATTCTGTAGGTACAAATTGTACATGGTTCGCCCCGTACATTACATGAAAGACATTCTATTTGGTTTGGGCTGACCGTCACCTTGATATTAGAGTACCAAAGTTATACCACTTTGTCTTCTACAACTTCTATTGTTCGAATTTCAAGCTTGATAATGTTCATAATAAGTTTACCGTGAATAATGGCTCATATCTTGATTATATTACGTGCATGCCAATACCGTGTGTTCCGGAATTCTGATGCCAACTTGGGATTAGAGACGAAAGTAGATTTTTTCCAGTAAAAGGGATACTCGTACCTATAAGGTGTGACATATTATGGTTAGGTATTCTTATGACGTGACGACTTTTTTCTTCCCATAGTTACAATATTTGTGAAATAGGCATCACTAATATTTTTATGATGTTATCTTTTAATTTGTAATATGACCCAAAAACTCAGCACAAAACAGAAAAGACTTCCTGTGTGCAAGTTTATAGTATAATAATAGAAGCTATTCTTACCGTCTTACGTTAGGTTTTCTTCATTTCTTCATACCCATACCGAATCACAAATACTTAACTCGGTCATTTCACAGTTTCGTTCAAAACGCCCCTGAATTCTGCTCCTAAACCTCCCCTTTTCAGGCCCCTTCCGTCGCCCCTGCTATAAGACAGTGGACTTGTATAGTTATGGCTTCCTGTGAAAATACTACGAATTACTCTGATGTTATATTTTTCGCCCTACGGCTAGGGTGTTTTCCACTGTGATATACGGCGTACAGACACACGATACGGTGATACAATATAGCCATAGGAGCAGCCCAGGTTATTTGCACTGCATTCATTATGCTGGACATCTAGAGAGGCATGCACCTCTGTCTAAGGACGGCCACTCACGGCTCAACCTTAGGTCTGTCAGACCTCTGCGTTGCTCTGAAACTTGTGTGGCGGAAAAATCCGACTTCTAGGTCTCTCAGATAGTCTGAAGACTAAAGTCGGCGGGACCATGAGTTCCGACACATTTCGACGGTCTGACAGGTCCAACCTAGGTCTGTTCAAACTAGGTCTATCAGGCCGCTGCTCTGGAACGTGTGGGGAGAAAAGCCGACTTCTAGGTCTCTCGGACAGTCTGAACACTAAATTCGGAAGGTTTTTAGGTTTTTCCGTTCAGTACGTTCTGACGGTCTGACAGATCTTGAGCGTGAGTGGTCAACCTCATGTCTAATCCAGTGAAGGAATTTTCTTTCTAATACGTCTTTCTTTCTACGTCTACCTACACAATGTAGCCCGAAGACTATTCTTGTCTTGGCACTAGCTTATCCCTCATGAAATGCATGCTTGCATAACAAAATCCGCGTTTATAGACCTGCTAATAGGTTTATTACACAGTAATAATTCTAATGTTATTATCAGCTATTATTTTACAGAACCTATGGATATAGGTATCTATTATTTTACACAACCTGAGGATATGAACGCTGGACAGGTACGTAGGTAGGTTTTCCTTGAGAAAAAAACAATGTCATGAACCTCATGTGACCATTCTTAGTTTGGAAACTTTTGAAACAAATAGGTGGTAGGTAGGTAAATAGTCAATTTCTAAAGGAATTTAGCTAACATTTATATACAAATATGTATGAAGGTATTTAACTATTGTTATCCTTCCGCAAAGTTAGGTCTCCATCATTTGTCTTCTGCTGTCAATTTCGATATATTTTCAATGGATAAATGGAACCAAAAAGAGTAAATATTTAGATACTTTCGCCTTTGTCCCAAATCCTAAAGATAGGTATTTGTTTGTTAGTTTCAATCCCAGAAGTATCCACTTCGTAATCCAGGAACTGAATTCAACACTTGGGTTTAATTATGGACTTGTTCTCTTACCAATGTCATGAACCTTATGTGACCATTCTTAGTTTGGAAACTTTTGAAACAAATAGGTGGTAGGTAGGTGAATAGTCCATTTCTAAAGGAATTTAGCTAACATTTATATACAAATATATATGTAGGTATTTAACTATTGTTATCCTTCCGCAAAGTTAGGTCTCCATCATTTGTCTTCTGCTGTCAATTTCGATATATTTTCAATGGATAAATGGAACCAAAAAGAGTAAATATTTAGATACTTTCGCCTTTGTCCCAAATCCTAAAGATAGGTATTTGTTAGTTTCAATCCCAGAAGTATCCACTTCGTAATCCAGGAACTGAATTCAACACTTGGGTTTAATTATGGACTTGTTCTCTTACGAACCCTGAGGGGGGTTACTAGGCAATTTCTTGAATTGTTGGAACGAGTGCCAAATCTTGTATGAATCTCTAGCTTTGTGTACTCTAGATAGTCTAGATATTCGTAGACAAGTGGACATACAGAAAGAGGGTACTACACTCAAGCTGTCTGGTAGTGTGAGGTGAGTGAGCTACGTTACATAAGCTTCAGTAAGTTCATTAGAATATAGGATGTGTCAAAATGTGGATAACTGGTAGTTCAGTGAACTGTAGACCTCTTGAAACTGTAGACCTCCCCTAGGAAAAAAAGGGCTCGGTAAGGCCCTTGAAGACTTGTTGGGACCTAAATATAAAGAAATAGGTTAAAAAAGAAGTGGGATT
>NW_007385781.1:0-2943 GCF_000475195.1 Diaphorina citri
ACAGGCCCATAAGACTATGTAGCCATCAACATGAAAACTGCCGTACCTATACTACAAGTTGCAGTCTAGATGTGAAATAGCCCTAAGTCTCCTGAAACTTGTGGTACGATCACTCATTTCTTCTTCATTGTAGTCGTTGTAACGCCAGCCACGCACTGTGTATCAGGTAGACCTGAAAGGAAGGTACACCAGATCCGGTTCGAATGTCAGGTCTTATACCTGATATCTGATGAGCACACACACTATCACGTAGACCTGACAGGTATGTCAGGTCTACCTTTTAGTGAGTGGCTGACCTGTCTCATGAAACTTGTACCACCCTATCACTCATTTCTTTTCCTTTGTAGTAATTGTAACATGCACATGAATAATACCTACGTACACAGTCGTATCCCGCCGAAAAGTTCAATTCAATTAAGCCATCTCAGCAGGCGTCCTAATTGCCCAAGTCATTGACAGCAACTCTTCTTATCAAATAATGATAACGCCAGAGAGATTCCTATGTATAAAGAAAGTAAAACATTAGGAACTAACTGGGTTCTGTGTATAGGAACTTATAACTTGATCCAAGTAAATGAGTTTCGTTGTCTGGGGATCTGGGGATATTTGTAGTAACGACTATGAACAATGTTCATTGAACAAACTGAGTGCTCGGTCAATGGCTTCAAATGTCTTGCTTTCTTCCCTATAGCCACCAGGGGAGACATTAGCATTTTGCGTAGAAGGAGGACGAGAGATCTGTAGAAAATGGAAATGTCCGTTACCAGCTTATCCGTGAATACCAAATACTCAGTTTACACTTGGTCGTCTTGCTGAAATACACAGGAATGAAAAAGGCCTTTTGGAAGAAAGGCTGGGAAAATAACTTTTGAACTAAAATAAGACTGAAAAGATTACCGTTCCGGAAATACACCCATTGAACGGAAATAACAATACTCAGGACTGCTAAGAATCTTTTACTTCTTCAGTGGTTAGTGTGATTTTGGTGACATTTGGTGCACGTCTGTCTGATTAGCTTTTGGTACTATAGCCATACTATACTATTTGGTAAGTTGACTGTTCTGCGTCAGTCTGCGGTCATCAAAAAGAGCCACAAGTTCTAGCCAGATTCTATTCTATTCTTTTGTATTCAATTTTATTCTATTCTGAGCTTGGGCCCTATTGTTTCCATGCCATGGACTCTCATCTGACCTAACCCTATTCTCGTGCCCAACGCTTCTTTGCTTCTTTCTATTTATTTATCAACGTATACACTTCTTTTGTCTGTCTTTCATTATTTTCATCTTCTTTTCAATTCCTGTTCATTCTTCTCTTCGTTTTTTTTTTTTTTTTTATAAGATCTATTAACCCAAAGGCACTTTGGTATGAATGGAGAACGGTCTCAATTAATTTATTAATGAACCTCCCTATAGCCCCGGATCAGTTTTGCGTGGTTGGATCGTGTTTATTTAGGTACTCACTATAATAGAGAGGGGAGGTACCTACTTTGGATATTTTTCATGGCATTATTTTATAGACTTGGAGTCGAATGTTGAAAGTCAAGGTATTTAGATTGTTTGTTTCTGCGATGTTATGTCTGCCACTCACCGTCTAACAGAGCGCGGTCTCTAGGTCTGTCAGACCGTCTTAACTTGTGGCGGAAAAATCTTCAGACCGATGTCTCTCAGACAGTCTGACAGACCTGGGTTTCAACCACACACATCTGTCAGGTGGTCTCAGCGTGAGTGGCAGGCATCGCGTCGCGCGTCGGTGCTATAACCTACCTATCAATATGGCAAAAACCATACAAGACGTAAAGCAGGTATCTCACAAAAGCAATTTTTACAGACAAGAAATGTAGAGTAGAGTATGTAGAGTACCAGATGATCGACTCACGGGGAGTTCCAAAAACTAGAAAACCGCTTCCAGCCTTTTCCATTACCAGCTTCAATTTTCTAACAAAACAGAGGAAAATTTCAATCAGGAGTTGTTTTTATTGTTGTTGTTCCCTTTAGCTGTTTTACATACCTTAACCACCAGGTCCGTGTCCAAATTTTCGGAGTCTGTCCCGTTGGAAAGGAGCGAAAATCACTTCTTTTGTCTGTCTTTCATTATTTTCATCTTCTTTTCAATTCCTATTCATTCTTCTCTTCGGTTTTTTATGATTTTTTCATTCAGTCTCTTTCTTTTACCTTTTGTGTGTGTTTGAGTTTTTTATGTTTGTCAAAGGGGCTTTGTCCTGGCATGTCATTGGTTGTGGTAGGTAATGAAGATGTAATTCTGGACTGTCTAACTTAATTCATGTTGAGACAGGGTGACGGAGGAGTGTAACACAAGGTGGTGTTCTGTCTCCATTTACAACTGATTTATTCACTGAGGTTTGGGTGTGATGGTGCTTGTTAGATTTGGTTGGACACATTTCATTCCTTTTGATACTTTTTCTATTTCTGAGTAGGTACATCCTCAGATTTTAGCAATCCTATTTTGTTGTTTGGTTTAAGTTTGGCTTGGGGAAACCCTTCCTGGGTTGGTTGAACATTTCTTTTGAATTTCTTGTCAATTTGTCCATATTTCAAGCTTCAGCATTTAGTTCTCCTCTCTTATGATTCTGTAACCATTTTTTTTTTCTGATTTCCGCTGAAATCTTCCGGATGATTCCTAATAGTTTTCCACCTCAATTTTCTTCCTTATTCTCCCCACAATATTTTCAACCACACCACTGCTTTCCAGCGACCTCACCAGGAGCGCTTATGTGTTGCTTCAGTTGCGTGCTATGTTTGCTATAAACCCGAGCAAATATTTGTTCATGGCATTCCCTTCAATTCAAATATCCCTCATCCTCTCTCCTGTTGGAAACGTGAGCATTCTGTGTCCAAACTCCAAAACCTACATAGATTTATGTATGACCTAATATTATACCTAGATATTAGGTACCTATGTAGATATATTATGTACATAATAATA
>NW_007385782.1:0-2942 GCF_000475195.1 Diaphorina citri
CCCTCAGCGCGTTGTATAAAATGCATCGATAGAATAATAACGCGTTCCACAGGGTTCAACTAAATCCGGTCGCATTTCCTAAAACCCAGTATATCTAAGTTCTGGTGTTAGATATACATAATGATGTACATAAAAGAACTATTTAACAGAGAAAACTGTACTTTTTTGTCTTCTCACAAGGAAGAGGTAGAGATTTCACTTGGTAGGTATGTACTGAGTTCAATGCCGCATAGACCGAGATATATTATAAATATAAAGCACTAAAGTTGCACCCTGTAAACAATATAACGTAATCAAGTCGGCTTATTATTATCAATGTTTTACACCCCTCCTGCCGTATGTACATAAAAGAACTATTTAACAGAGAAAACTGTACTTTTTTGTCTTCTCACAAGGAAGAGGTAGAGATTTCACTCGGTAGGTACTGTAGTTCAATGCCGCATAGACCGAGATATATTATAAATATAAAGCATTAAAGTTGCACCCTGTAAACAATATAACGTAATCAAGTCGGCTTATTATTATCAATGTTTTACACCCCTCCTGCCGCGTGCCCCTCAAAATGCACCCCTGATTTCCATGCTTTAATATACGTAGGGGGAGATTGTAGATAGAGTGAAAGTTTCTACCACACTACCTAGTCATTTGCAGGCAGACAACTTGACGACTCAAAAGATTTAAATTCAACTCTTCTACTGGAATGAAATTTTAGAAGATGAGATTTGATTTAATTTTCTTTTGATTGATTATTTGATTGCTCTGCTCTGAATTTGGAAGAAAAAATTGTTTTTGATTTTCTAAGTTTGGTAATAATGTTCGCGTTCTTTCTCAGAGGAAGCTTCTATCTTCTATCAATCTTCTCCTCAATATGCCAGATTGCTATTAGAAGATAGACAAGTGTTCCTCTGTTTTCACAACTTTTGAGGAAGCTAGAGTGTCATCGGAATTATGACAGAAATTATAATGATTGAAGATTATTATTTTTATCATCATTGAAGATTTTATAATTATTTTCCTCATAAGTCCCGACATCTCATAATTCACAAGGTGTTTCCAAATGTATGAAACACTCACTTGCCTTCATCCTCTACATTCTGTCTTGGCATGTTTTATTCATCGTGAGAATCTCCCCATGTCAAATGTATGAAACACTCACTCGCCTTCATTCTCTACATTCTGTCTTGTCATGTTTCATTCATCGTGAGAATCTCCCCATGAGCTGGTATATTCCTGAAAGGGATGTTTTACAGTTCCATTCTACACGTGTATGCTTTAAAATAGGCAAATCAAATGAAAAAGTTTTTTTTTATATATATATAAAAGAGAACGTATCCTATGAAAATGTGAAAGATTAACTTGATGTTCATTTTGTAGCTGTAGACACCTCCTCATACTTGACAGGAGAATATTTCTGCTTTTCATCTACATAAAATTTCCTTTGACATTTTTTTAGTTATTATTATTAATCTGTTTCTCAGTTCCTCATTATCTGTTTCTCAGTTCCTCAGTTCCTCATTATTAATCTGTTTCTCAGTAAAATGTTGATTAGATAGGTATCTAATCAACATTTTACTCTGTTTAGAAATGGAAATGGATACCGCCTTAGAAAGAGCTTCAGTTCAAGTTAATAAGTAAAATTATCTTACAAAATTGGTGGATGTGCCAATTCTTCATCTTTTTCTTGAGATGTCAACAATTTGTACTTAACCTAATTAGGTAGTATTATGATGGTAAATTTCTCATGTCAATATTGAAGTATTTGTTACTCCACTTTAGGTATACATAGTACATAGGTACTCGTATATTCTTGTCAAGCTAGGTATATAGGTATCTGTATTTGCTGTCCAGGCTAAGGGAATGCGTTTCTACTTGAAATACATAAATTAGTAAGCGTACTTAAGTGCTGTTGATTAAATGTAGATGGTTGTATGCAGCTTCCCCTATTCTCCATGTTAGAAATTAAGTGAGTAGTCTGGGTAGGTTGTTTTGTTGCCTACAGGGTTATAGCTCTGGAGTGAAAGCACGTCATCTTATCTTGAAGGCAGCCTGTAATGGCATACCTAGCATTTACCACTCACTCAGTCTCAAGTGTCTGGATATGGGAGCCTTTGTTATAATTGACCCCTTACCCTAGCACGGAATGCAAATGGTCTCTTGAAAGCAAATAATCTTCAACAACCAAGGCTTTAATACGCTTAGGTACATACATACGTAAGTAGGTACCTCATATTCGTACGTGGGTGAAGGCTAGAGAAGTATACATGCTCTCATCTCATTCATTAGGCAACTTTGAGAGATGGGGGGTGAGATTAGAATACAAAAGACTGAAGCTAGGTAATGGGGAGGTAGAGGAGCTGCAGACTACCTTACAATAAGTATACTCTCTCCCCATGTTTTCTCTATTGTTGATAGGAGAATAGGAAAGTACCTTACTTAACTTCCAGACTATTCAACTTACCATCAGGTATTGTGTATTGTTACTCATTTCTAGAAAGTTACAATGTAGGAAATCTTCATTCTTCATACCAGGAGGAAATCACAGCAAGATCAGCAAGTATTGACTCTCGTCTGGCATCCTTTAGTTTTCAAATCTTTTGACGAAAAGGTTTCTAAGTTCTAACCATCCCAAATTTTCATTTTCCCTTTCTTACGTTTTTTACGATTGTAATATTTTTTGTTCCTTAGAGAATATAAAAACCAAAGAACCCGTTGAATTTTTCATCAAAATAACAAAATATGAAAGCCTCTTCTATTCGGAATTTCATTATTAGGGTCCTCGGGAAGTGATGGAGCGAAACTTTGTTATTCTTATAAACACATAGAACTATAAAAAACGAATTTCAAACTTTGGTTAGCATTCCCCAAGAAAGATATAAAGAAAATCTACAACAAATATCAAAAAATATACCGGGGGGATCCGAGTATTTACTTCGCCTCCTACC
>NW_007385783.1:0-2942 GCF_000475195.1 Diaphorina citri
TTTTGATAAAATTTTACTTACAAGAATAAGTAATCAAGTTCTACAGGTTTCAAGTTGATTGCTCGTGAAGCTGGTCAGTTCTTTTTCAAGAGTGAGTGAGTGTCAATGAGCACTCTAGGTGGGCTTGTCAATGAGTAGGTAAGGTTCCTAAACACTCGTGACTATGACAAGTCTCATTTAATGAGTAGTCCACAGAAAAGTGTAGTTCTTCTTTACAACTAACTCACTCACTCACTCATTCACTCAGTCTTTTACAAACTCAGTCTGTTTCAGAATTTTCGTGTCTAGACGGCCTGTGAATTGAATAAAGAAATAAAAGATCAAAGAATAAATATTATTTCATCACAAACTGCACAATATTGTTCTAATAAAATGGAAGAAAATAATAAATTATAAAATAAAAATAAATGATTCAATCATAATTCTTTTATCATAATCGCTCCCCATACAAACTCGCTCGAACAATTTTGCTAAATTTAACGCCTTAGTCAGTGGCGACTGATGTCTAGGGGTTGGGTGGAAAAGAATGCCTCAGAAACTTCACCGAATGGTTGAATCATTTTTGCTTCTATGCGCATGACACGGATTGTTTATTAACAGTGTACTGTGACGTCACGACTGTTTAAACTTTTTCTTTGGAACATCAAATAAAATTTGAATTTTCGGGCTTTGAACGATACTTTTTTGCCATTTCGATTTCAGATTTTGACTTTTCACAAATTTTTGAGTAGGAATTGACCATTCGTTCATAATGTTTACCCAGATGCATATCTTCTATTTATTAAATTATAAAATAATGTTTGTATTTTATATTTCATTTTTAATTTATCCAGCCATAATTTTTTTTCCCACCTTTTCGTGGCTGCGCCACTATCGCTCCTAGTTTTGAGTTTCACCAATCGTCCATTTCGTGACCCTGACATTCGGAAGCCATTATTATTCTTTTTATACATTCCATAGCATTCCCCATGCTTAGTCACTCATAGTATGTCTATTTTCTAACTCATTTATCAGAGACATGCAGTCGATCATTTTCTCTCTCTCTCTGTTTTCTGTGAGGCGCTTTAACTAGGTACATATTTATGTTTTGTGCATTTTTTTACATGTCGTTCGCACCGTTTTTGAATTTTAATTTAAAATAGGTAATAATAACAATAATAATAAAATAAAAAAAAATCAATGGCATTCTTCGGTGTTATCATTTCTTTATCTCTCCATTTTTTTTTTTTTTTTTACTTTCTTTCGAATGAAATCATTATTGAAGCATAAATCATGTTCAAACAGTCTGAAGACTTGAACAAAAATGTAAACATATAACATAATAATTTAACGTTATTTCGGAATAGCAAGTATTCAAGTAGAACCGTGTCTATACAATGTAAACAAAGTATCCACCATCAGTGGCGGACCTACAGAGGAACCCTGGGTTGTGGGTGGGACATTTTGGTTGATTGTGATGGTGGAATGAAGAGGTAAGTGTGAACGATTTTGAATTTAGTTGTTTGTTCGTTCTGCGATAGTTGATGTCCGAGTTTGATAAAATCAGAATTAGTCAGCTCCCATGGCGTAGTGGTCACTGCACTCGCCTTGCACGCGGGAGACCCGGGTTCGATTCCCGGCGGGGTCAAGAAATTTGTATCATGCAAATGATTGATCCCGTGACTGGCTGTTGCGGGGCCCACTCAGCCTCGTGAGGAAAATGAGTAGCTATGACATGTAAATGCGCATAGCGACCGGTGCCAGCATGGTAGGTAAACATTGGTTGTTAGGATTATTGAGATACTTATTGGGAAAAATCCTACAATGCTGCAGGGAGCACCAAAGTTGTGACATAATTACATAATAACACAAAGAAATTGCATTTACATAGTAGAATTTTAGCGGTATTATGCCAAGTGGGTTGAAATCGATAAATTAATCCAACACACTCCCATGTAACTTACCACTGTTGTCATATCTTCCAAACTTCCTGATCTTGTTCCGAATCTTTCGCAACTTATGAAATCTTTTCTTCGGCGCCGCCGCCAATTTTGACGGCTCCTCCGTCCCACTTTCACCTCGATTCACCCCCACGCCACCAATGGCCCGGGGGATTTTCGACGGAGCCTTTCCATTGGCAGCATTTTTCAGTTTATAAGGCGGCCCGGAAGCTTTGTTCCCATTGGTGGAGGAAGAATATTGGAAGATTTTCATCATCAAACACATGAAAGTCATTATCATGTCTTTCGGGTCACAATGGGTTGAGTGTGTTCTTCATTTGACAAAATGGGTCTTTCATGGGTTAATGTTTAAATGTTTAATTTCAGAAAATGTATCTTTACACCGGTATTAGATATCTAATCACGGCTTTTTTAGAGCTTTAAAAACGTTTAGAAATAATTTACCCGGATACCTACATATGTATGTGTCTATAGGTACCCATTGGTGGTTTATTTAGGTAATTAATTTAGGTTTCCAAAAAACCCAGATTTTGAGCTATTTATTATATCCACCAACTAAGTATGCTTTTCCTTTAGTACCTAATCCTTCTCTCTCTCTTTTCTCTTCTGCCTCTTTTTTTATGTCCATTCTGCCAATTCTCTATCTCCTCCTTTCTCTCTTTCTTCATTTTTGTCTCCCACATCTCTTTATGCCCTCTTCTTCTTCTTCTTCTTGTTCTTCTTTTTCTTCGTCGTCGTCTTCTTCTTCTGCTTCTTCTTCATCATGTTCTCCTTATCTTCCATTCTGATCACTATACTTGTTGACCTAGTAACAAAAGTAACGCGAGACAAGGTCGATATTTCGAACATTGGAACCCTACACGTACTATACTTGTCACACAAGTGATAAAACAGAGAGAGAGATAGAGAGAGAGAAGGAGAAAGAAGGAGAAAGAGAGAAGGAGAAAGAGAGAGAGAGAGAGAGAGAGAGAGAGAGAGAGAGACAAAGAGACAGAGAGAGAG
>NW_007385784.1:0-2942 GCF_000475195.1 Diaphorina citri
TAATAATAATAATAAATAAATTGAATTGAATTTGTTTCTTCTGTTTCAGGTAATGAAATGTCATAATTATGGAATAATGTTGAAATAACCCAAAATTCTTGTGAACTAATGTGAAAAATCTGCTAGTTTTGAGGTAAGCTTTCTTTATTAAACCATATTTTACGATTCTTGGAACTATTCTCTTCCACTGATCCCTGATCTGTTCTCCGACTCAAACCTTCCGGATATCCTCTCCGGGCAACAAAAACTATCCGGAGTACCACAACCGCCCTCCCAGGCGAAACTAGTCCTCCTTTATAATGTAACAAATAAATAAATTTTACCCTTTAACAAAAAGTGAAGTAGTATTCTTTTCCGAACAACCCAACAGTTACTCCTTCTTCTTCTTCTTTTTTTTTTTTAAGAGGTTTGACAGTGGGAACTGTAACTGCTAAGGTCTTATCGTCCCGAAATCGAAGAGAGAAGGAAGACAGGATAGGAGAAAGCCAGCCGTTCCGAGAACAAACATTATCAGTCTTATCGTCCCGAAATCGAAGAGAGAAGGAAGACAGGATAGGAGGAAAGCCAGCCGTTCCGAGAACGAACATTATCCCCGCCCCGGGCGGGAATCGAACCCGCGGCCTAGCGCTTACAAGGCAGACGCACTACCAACTAAGCTAACTAGGCTGGCAAAGAGAGAAGGAAGACAGGATAGGAGAAAGCCAGCCGTTCCGAGAACAAACATTATCCCATCAGGATAAAATCCGCCCGGGCGGGAATCGAGGATAGGAGAAAGCCAGCCGTTCCGAGAACGAACATTATCCCATCAGGATAAAATCCGCCTCGGGCGGGAATCGAGCCCAGTGGCCTAGCGCTTACAAGGCAGACGCACTACCAACTAAGCTAGCTAGGCTGGCTGAACCTTAACTTAATTTATGCCGACGGCCTAGCGCTTACAAGGCAGACGCACTACCAACTAAGCTAACTAGGCTGGCAGTTACTCCTTCTTAAGTCACTCTATCATTAATTTTTTTCTCAGTGTAAAATAACGCGAAGTTCTAATACTGTGAAGAGTGTGACAGGCCGATTGTGGGCCCCGAGCCCCGATTTAGGCTGGGATCGGCCCTGGTTTGTGCATCTTTAGATTCTCTTAAGATTAACGTACCTAGAGTTAAAGTTTAGGTAAAGGTAATTGTGAAAATGTGGAGGTTTATGAATAATTACAGCGTTCGGAATAGACATTCAATGACGGGTTGTGGTCCAGTGTACATCTCAATACCTTTTAGCTGATGCACATCTCAATCTTGTACCTTATGATAGTTATGATGGAGTAATGAATTAATGAATGAATTGCCCTTGCAATGAATAGAATAGAATCTTCTTCTTTGACTTAGTCTTTTCCCATACCTCATTTATACTGATAGGAGTAGGCTTTAAGAAATTAATGAAGCTCATTTTAAATTCGTATAAGCTCAACCTATCCCTTAGGGCTGTTTGCCCCTACACCTATAAGCCTCAAACTGGGCAAGCTTATTCGGCTTATTGTAAATCAATGTGTACAAACCATGCTTAAGGCCCGTCCCATATTGGAAGCGTAGTCGCGCGACTTTCGTTCGTATAGTTTTTGCCAGCCTAGTTAGCTTAGTTGGTAGTGCGTCTGCCTTGTAAGCGCCAGGCCGCGGGTTCGATTCCCGCCCGGGGCGGATTTAATCCTGATGGGATAATGTTCGTTCTAGGAACGGCTGGCTTTCTCCTATCCTGTCTTCCTTTTCTCTTCGATTTCGGGACGATAAGACCATAGCAGTTACAGTTCCCTCTGTCAAAGATCTACCTGAAATATTAGAGATTCTGAACTTGACCGCAGTTTGGATGTGTAGGGGGTTACAGTTCCCTCTGTCAAACCTCTTAAAAAAAAAAAAAGAAAACCTGGGAAAGTCTAGCTAACTAGGCTGGAGAAACTAACTTTTGTGATAAGGAAAGTTACAAGTCACAACCAAACTTTAGTGATTGAACTTTGTAATACAATGGGGCTCAACCACTTTTTTTTTTCTTCGCTGATAAAGGAAGTTCGAAACACGCTGATTTCAATAGAAATGCTTAAAATTTGACTTTACGCAGTTGTTTTTTTCGTCCGTTAGGTAGCGCCACTATGCAAGCGCGCTAGCGGAGGAGCAGAAAGAACTGCGCAGAAACGTATGCGCACAAACACATTAATGCGTTGCCTGCGAGGGAGCTTTGATCGGAACATTTGATGTGATGTCATCGCCTACGGGAGCGTATGTCGTGACGTCAAAGTTCACGATTTACCGGTATTTTTTTAAATCGATTTATCTCGGTAGGACTCTATCTCGAAAAAAATTGTCATTTGGTTGAGCCCCTAAAATTTTCGCGGGCAGCCATTTTTTCGTGATGACGTCAGTTCATGCGAGTTCGTAAACCATGGCTGCTTCAACGTTATTTTTTTTTTTGCAGGGAGAATACCAGTCCGTGTGGTTCTCGGATCAGGGTAAGACCACGGACTGTTCCCCTTTTCGTAGTAAGCGATTATACAGTCGAACCTGTCTAAGTGGCAATCCAAGGGACCGGCAATTTTTTCCCACTTATCCAGGTTTCCCAGTTCAAAAGTGTCCCACTTACAGAGGTTGCCATTTTCCTATTCCCACTTATAGAGGTAAATGTGAACACTGCATGGTTTGGAGGAAGAGGAATCTGTTATGTGAGAATCGAACCCACGACCTAATGCTTACAAGGCAGACGCGCTACCTTCCAAGCTAAGGCAGGCCGATTCCATAGACTCGAAACTTTTTTTTTTTTTAATATACCTTGTCTATACAAAGGTACCTATATTTTAGGTTTATTATTTATCTGGTTATCCTGATATAAATTTCGCCCGACGGACATTTGTGTAATATTAATATAAGGTAGGTACTGAGATAGTACATAACCAATAATTATTTTCATAC
>NW_007385785.1:0-1795 GCF_000475195.1 Diaphorina citri
GCCACTATAGCACACCATCACATCACGTGAGCTCAAGTGATGTGAGGGCAGTGTGGCTATCATGAACGAAATTACCTAGATTATTGTGGGAAAACTTTGAACTACATCTTTCTGACTGATGGTGGATTTCACCAACGACTTAATGAGAGATTTAATTAATGGGAGAATTTTCAATGATACAAAAAGGATTTTGTAATGATTCAAACAGGAGTTTTTAAAAACTCCTCCTTTTTGGATCACTAAAAACTCTTTTTTGGACCATTAAAAACTCCTTTTTAGATGATCAAAATATCCTTTTTAGATCATTAAAAATTGTCCCATTAGTTAAACCTTTATTGGTGATATAATGGGATTATGAATGAATTAACTAACATCTGTCGTTCAAGTCACAGTATGCTCAATCCTATCTAATCACGTGTTACAACCTTTATTGGTGATATAATGGGATTATGAATGAATTAACTAACATCTGTCGTTCAAGTCACAGTATGCTCAATCCTATCTAATCATATGTAAAATATTGGATCTTTCATTGAACGTACTGTGACTGGAGCGAGACCTGAACGGATAGGGTAGACTTAGAGGGAAATGGGTTACCGTTTCTAGTCATGGCATAGAATTCAGGAAAGAGCAAATGGAGGTGTTGCAAATGGGTAAAAATTATAAATAAATGGTCGATTCCTATGTAGAAAGTTGGGAAAAATCCAAATATGAGGTCAAAACTTCGAAAAAACAACTATAAAAGGTCGAAAAATTCAATTTTTATTTTCCGTTCTAATGAAAGAGTTCAAAGATGTGTGACGTCAGACTTAACGCAGTTGCTATTTTCGTCCGCTAGAATCAGCATTCAAGCAGTAAACATCATAATAAACAAACAAACATATTAACAGGGCTATTACTGCTGTTAGTAATTTTAACCCTCTCTAGAAGCCACTATAGCACACCATCACATCACGTGAGCTCAAGTGATGTGAGGGCAGTGTGGCTATCATGAACGAAATTACCTACATTATTGTGGGAAAACTTTGAACTACATCTTTCTGACTCATGGTGGATTTCACCAACGACTTAATGAGAGATTTAACTAATGGGAGAATTTTCAATGATACAAAAAGGATTTTCTAATGATTCAAACAGGAGTTTTTAAAAACTCCTCCTTTTTGGATCACTAAAAACTCTTTTTTGGACCATTGAAAACTCCTTTTTAGATTATCAAAATATCCTTTTTAGATCATTAAAAATTGTCCCATTAGTTAAATCTCTCATTAAGTCGTTGGTGAAATACACCATCAGTGTTACAACTTTATTGGTGATATAATGGGATTATGAATAAATTAACTAACATCCGTCGTTCAAGTCACATCAGTATGCTCAATCCTATCTAATCACAAACATGTAAAATATTGGATCTTTCATTGAACGTACTGTGACTGGAGCGAGACCTGAACGGATAGGGTAGACTTAGAGAGAAATGGGTTACCGTTTTTAGTCATGGCATGGAATTCAGGAAAGAGCAAATCGGGTTAAAGCCATTGAAAAATATTTAGTAATAATAAAATAATGAAATAATAATAATAATAATAATAATAATAATAATAATAATAATAATAATAATAATAATAATAATAATAATAATAATAATAATAATAATAATATGCCAAAAACATTTCTGATAAGGAGTCAGAAGACTAATTGCATTCATCAAAGAAAGAAAAAAAAAAAAAAAAAAAAAAAAATAAATAACAGAAAAAACTTCAACACCATATTTGTGTCCACTGCTGATTATTTTTCCTAG
>NW_007385785.1:1820-3077 GCF_000475195.1 Diaphorina citri
GTTCCCATCGGGATTCTTCGGTTCCCATCGGGATTCTTCGGTTCCCATCGGGATTCTTCGGTTCCCATCGGGATTCTTCGGTTCCCATCGGGATTCTTCGGTTCCCATCGGGATTCTTCGGTTCCCATCGGGATTCTTCGGTTCCCATCGGGATTCTTCGGTTCCCATCGGGATTCTTCGGTTCCCATCGGGATTCTTCGGTTCCCATCGGGATTCTTCGGTTCCCATCGGGATTCTTCGGTTCCCATCGGGATTCTTCGGTTCCCATCGGGATTCTTCGGTTCCCATCGGGATTCTTCGGTTCCCATCGGGATTCTTCGGTTCCCATCGGGTTTCTTCGGTTCCCATCGAGTTTCTTCGGCTCCCATCGGGTTTCTTCGGTTCCCATCGGGTTTCTTCGATTCCCATCGGGTTTCTTCGATTCCCATTGGGTAACATCAGGTTCCCTTGGGTTTCCTCTCGGGTACCATCGGGTTCCCTCGGGCTCACTCGATTTTCCTCGCCCAAGGATGTTCTATTCGGCCATACTGAATGTCGGACAGTTTGTTCAGGAGTCTGAGACACACATTGTTGGGCTGTTCCAGGGTCGGAATGTGAATGTCGTGACCTTCATAGTGAATGTTGCTGATGGGGCTGACAATGCAGGCCGTGCCTGAGCCGAAACATTCGAGAATCTGAGGGTGAAAGATGAGAAGGGGATGGGGGGTTAGAAGAGATTGAGAGCTAAATGGGAAAAGGAAATAGAAAATAAAAACCAGTGGTAGGGTGAAAAATCTCCTTCAGGAGAATCCCACCACTTGAAATCAAAAGTTAAAAAGCCTCTCCTTAGAGCTAAAATAGGTAGGTATTACTAGTTGTTGGCCCGCCCTTTGTCCGGGATCAGCACGGCGTAAGAGGCGTGACTTTGAAGCGCCGCCATTTTGAATCAGTATGGAATGTGACAAATTTAAGTAGTCTATGTCACCCTCAGTACTTTTTTTAACACCCACAAAAAATTTCATTCAAATTGGACGAGCCCTAATACTTTTTACTAAGCTATTAGGTACTTTTTTTTCAACTTGAATATAGGTATGTATGACCTATGTTACCTAATACTAAGATAATATGTACCTACACAGAAGTTAAGCAACGTTGAGGATGGTCATCACTAGGTTGGTATTTTGGGCTGTATTCAATTTATTTCACTTACCCTTTTCTCCCGGGAGAGTTGTACTATATCAGGCATTGTAATCTTCCTCTCAGTGACCTTATAGTCAT
>NW_007385786.1:0-812 GCF_000475195.1 Diaphorina citri
GGGGGCATGGAAGAGGTACGATGGTGACTGTGGTGATGGTGGTGGTTGCGGTCCGGCGAGCTGCGAGCGGTGCGAAACACGTCCGCTTGACTTATCTGTCGACAGAATAGAGGAAAAGGAATTTTAATTATCCACGTTTAATTCACAGATCCAAGTTGCAGAATACTGGACGAAGAGTATCTGACATGGTCATTGGTCAAAGCGGACATGGAAAGTAAAAGAATTTTTTATTGTGTTAAGCATACTTAAATGCTTGTCAAAAATATCGTTCCCCAAATATTACACCTCGATAAATTTTATTACTTAACTTGGACTCGAACCACCAACCTCCAGATCCAAGGTCCAACGCGTTAACCACTGCACCACTAAGGTTGGTTTCTCACTTATTTGAGAATTTGACCACATAATAATGGAGCTCTAAGGGTTAGGTGGTAGAGAACGCCTCCGGCGTTAACCTCGCCTAGTGGTTACCTTACACCCAAGAGTCTATTAATCTCCATGATTTATTTGTGGTGAAGCTGAGAGCTTCTTCACAATTTTTGTGGATATCACGGCATTACTAATAGCCTCTTTTACTATTTCTGACATATCTATAATTTTTCTTTTTACTCTGGTAATGCCGCCACTGATCGCTACTCGATTAAAGTAGCTACTCAATTGTCCTCACGAGGCCGAGTGCACCCCGAACTCCAAGCACAGAGCCGGAAAAAACTTCGACCACGCCGAAAATCGAACCCGGGACCTCCGGCGTGCAAGCCTAGTGTGATACCCACTCGGCCACAAAGGTTTCTAGTCAAGCTCAGATTAACTAG
>NW_007385786.1:5979-10818 GCF_000475195.1 Diaphorina citri
CCAGAAATGGCCTATATACGTCCCCAAAAGTCCGAATTGTGCCCGAAAGATAAGGAGAAAATCTCCTTTTCGGACTCTTCAAAACCAGAAAACGGCGCTTTTTGTTCGGGGATCACGAAAACCCACCCAAAAAGTGCGCTTTGTGGCCCCAAGGCCGACATGTCCCGCCATCTCAGGAAAAGGGTATCTCTTTAGAGCTCCTCAGAATGCCACAAAAGGCCACTTTTGTTGGGGCCCCGAAGGTCCCCGAATGGTGCCAAAAACAGAGTTTATTCGCTTTTCATTTCACAGTTTTCGGCCGGGTGCCCCGCTTCCTAGATCGACAATTATATTCTCTCTCTATCTTGAGGAAAATCATCGTAAATCTGAGCTGAAGTGCGTAGTGCTCGGAGTGGTGAAGGATGAGCAGGTTATAATAATAGGTATGCCTTTCATATTCAAAGGGAATGAGTGTGGTTTTGATTCTGACTGTTCATTTTTTGTTGGAGCATCGCGGCACAGTTGGATCGATGAAATATAGTAGTCGGCGCGACTTACAGTAGGCGCGGGGTCGCCTGAAAAACCAAATTACGGGAAAAGGTGTCCCTGTATCATTATCATAGGTTTTGTTTTGAGGGGGTGGACACAGTCTTCCAATTGTGCGCGACAGCGAGAAAGGGTGGATTAAACAGCCTTAGCAGTGTATAACAGGCCTTAGCAGTGGGTATAACGAGCGACGGTCTTAGCAGATTATGACCAACCGCGTCCTTTCGCAGCGAGCGCCTATAACAGGGGCGGCCTTGAGACAGTTATTACCAGGGCGCCTCTGCAGCAGTTCGCGCAGCGCGCCCGTAAAGCAAGGCCTAGCAGTTAAAATAGGGCCTTAGCAGTTATACACAGAGACGCGTGTAGCGCAGTTAGTAACACAGGTCGTTGAGCAGGTTATAACAAAGGTCTTAGCAGAGTGTTAACAGCCTTAGCACGTTTAATAACAAGTGCCTTAGGCAGGGTAGGAGAACGGCCTTAGCGAGTGATAACAAGGCCTTAGCAGTGTATACAAAGGCCCTTAGCAGTTATACCGAGTGGACGTTAAACTTCTAGAATGACAACGGATGATCAATCACTTCACCTACGGAGCGGTTATCCGTCAGGGTGAGAGGAAGTAAATGATTATGTTTTTCAAACACTTGAGGTACGCATACAGCTTTTCCTTTTTTATTATTCATAGTTTTCATCATAATGTGTTTTGTTATCCTATTACATGTTCACATCATCTTGTTCATATATCGGTCTTTGTTATACTGCTATCTGTTATCTTAGTTTTTCTTCTTTAATGTTTCAGTATATACTTATGTTTCATACTTTGTTTTTTAATATTTCAGACTATGATTTGATGGGTCCATTTATTAATTCTTAGACTATTTACGGTTCTCGATTTCTATTTATTTTCAGACAGTAAAGGCCTAATTCCTTTCAGACCATACCACTAGGCCCAGTATTCCAGACAACAGGGGCTTAAATATTTCAGTACAGTAGACAGGCTTCCAGTGTATTGATTATCATCTAATATTTCAGATCACAACAAAGGCTTTGTTTTACTCTTTATGATGAGAGATTAGCTCGTCTCCAAGAAAAAAAGAAAAGAAAAAGTTAAACATCTAAGTACGAGTACAACATTGTAAAGCTGTAGTGACCGGGCCTGAATGTTTCAGAACAGTAGGCCTAACTTATGAACTTGAAGTGTATGTCGGACCCATTATCTCAGACATATTTTCAACTACAATGGCCGGGTGGTCAACAGTTCAGACATGGTCCCGCCCAATATTATTCCCACAGTTTTAACTGCAGTGGCCAATATTTCAAACAGTTTTCACTTCAGCCCAATATTTCAGACGCAGGTCCAATGATTATTTGGCCGGGCCCAATATTTGAACCATAGTCCGGCCCACGGTTTCAAAAATAGATAAGCCCAATATTTCAGACCTAAACAGGTTTATACCCACAGTGGCCAATTTTTCAGATAGTTTTCACTGCTTTGTGATGCCGGCCCAATTACTTGGCCAGGCCCAGGGTTTCAGTCATAGACAGACTTAGGCTTGTTGGAGCGGCCCAATATTTCAGACATAGATAGGTTATTCCTAAGACGAAGACATGGAGGCAGTGGATTGGTTGGTATAGTAATGGATGCGACTACTTGAAGACTTGTTTGAACTGGCGAACTCCTTCATCACGTCCTTCCAGGCTGTGGGACAGAGCAAACAAACCCGAGATGAAGATTCAAATGCGAAAATAAAGCAATAATAAAATCACGATTTTTTTAGTTTCTTATTAATTATTTTGATTAATTATAGTCTTAAAACCCAACCATTCAAAATTTTTATTGTTATTATTAATATATGACTGCGTACCACCTAAAATATTTTAATGTATCCGCGTACCACCAGTGGTACGCGTACCACCGGTTGAGAACCTCTGAGCTAGAGCGTCTGCCTTGTAAGCGCTAGTTAGCGGCTTCGATTCCCGCTACGGGAGAATTTTATCTTAAATCAGTAAAGGTTCGGCTTTGGAATGGCTGGCTTTGGGGGTTTCTCCTAAATTGTGATTCTTCTCTCTTTGATTTAGGTCGAGTTTTACCACCGTGGATTGTCTCAGAATTGAATTCAATCATAGGTTGACCTGAGTATGTTGATGGTCCCTAGCCCTGTTTAATTGGATCGTCCTTAACCGCAGTCAACCATCGTGAGGGCTTGGGCTAATTCTTTAAAAAAAAACCCCCTTTGAAACTGCCAGCTAGCTAATATATGTAACCTGCCTCAGTGGCAGTGGTCAAGGTGCATGCGTAAGTAAACAGGAGGGCGTGGGTTGGATTCCAGTCGAGCCATGGAATTTTATCACCTATTTCTTAGAGACATTGTCCACATGATAATGCAACTCTAAAGGTGTGTCCTCACATAGTGACCGGCCGTCAATTGACGGCTGGCTTTTTCCTATCCTGTCCTCTCTTTGATTTGGGGACAATAAGACCTCCCTTGTTACAGTTCCCTCTATCAAGGGTGTAAATCTTACCCTAGTTCTTCATCGTCCAAGGTGACTTGTTTCTTGGGTCTCAGTCTATTGTGACAGGAGGTGGAAGTGAGGTCTTCAGGAAATCCTCGTTTTATCTCAATCCCGAGGTGGTAAATCCCAGCATTAGGCGATAAGACCTCCCTAGTTAGAGTTCCCTCTATCAAAGGTGTAAATCTTACCCTAGTTCTTCATCGTCCAAGGTGACTTGTTTCTTGGGTCTCAGTCTATTGTGACACGAGGTGGAAGTGAGGTCTTCCAGTTTAGTCTTGGATATCTCCTCCAGGGAATTGCACTTGGTCAGCTTCTCCTTGCCTGAACACAAAATAGTACATCCAATAAATAAAACAAAACCTGAAGAACATCCAAAATATCACGAGATAAAGGGTAAAAAAAACTTGTCCTTTGTTGGTGTTTGGACTGGCGACTTATTTTTCTTTGGAACATACTAAGGCTAGCCAATCACTAACAACAAGGTAGACCTGACGACAGGTACACCTGATCAGGTCTACCAGATAGTGTGTGCTCATCAGGCATCAGGTACTCCTGACAGACGGATCTTTTCAGCCGTACCTGTCAGATCTACCTGATAGTCAGTGGCCGGCAAAACCCTCAAGAACATCCAAAATAATTTTCCAAGGCCAGCCACTCACTATCAGGTAGACATGTAGTCATGTACACCTGATCAGGTCTACTTGATAGTGTGTGTGTGCTCATCAGGCATCAGGTACTCCTGACAGACGGACCTTTTCAGATCTACCTGATAGTCAGTGGCCGGCAGTAGTATGTTCCAAAGAAACGACTGTAAAAATCAGTCGCGATTTTAGGGTAGCGGGACCAAATATTGGACCTTACTGTTTAGGATACCGACACCAAATATCGGGGCACTCACCTGTTCATTATGGGACGAGCGTCGTTTCCGTCGCCGATGTTTCTTGGTTTGAACTAGCCGGAATTCCGTCTCATCGTCCGTCTTTCTCTCTCGCTCTCTGTCCTTGTCTCTATCACGGACTCGCACATCTTTCATCCTCTTCCTGCCCAGGGCCTCGTCTGCCGATATGCTGTTGCTGTCATCCTCGTGATGCCATCTGGAAGAGAAAGAGAAACAATTTATTATGTTGCCAGCCTAGTTAGTTTGGTTGGTAGCGCGTATGCCTTGTAAGCGCTAGGCCGCGGGTTCGCCTTCGGGGCGGATTTCATTTTGAACGAATAATAGTTGTTCTCGGAACGGCTGGCTTTTTTCTATCCTGTCTTCCTTTTGGCTTCATTTTGGGGGTTGTCATAAGCATCAATAAAAACAAGCAACAGCCAGCCAAGTGAGCTAGAGCGTCTGCCTTGTAAGCGCTAGTTAGCGGCTTCGATTCCCGCTGCGGGCGAATTTTATCTTAAATCAGTAAAGGTTCGGCTTTGGAATGGCTGGCTTTGGGGGTTTCTCCTATATTGTGATTCTTCTCTCTTTGATTTAGGTCGAGTTTTACCACCGTGGATTGTCTCAGAATTGAATTCAATCATAGGTTGACCTGAGTATTATTAAGTATATAGGAAATCCTCGTTTTATCTTAATCCCGAGGTGGTAAATCCCAGCATTAGACGATAAGACCTCCCTAGTTAGAGGTCCCTCTATCAAAGTTGTAAATCTTACCCTAGTTCTTCATCGTCCAAGGTGACTTGTTTCTTGGGTCTCAGTCTATTGTGACACGAGCGTCCCTCTATCAAAGTTGTAAATCTTACCCTAGTTCTTCATCGTCCAAGGTGACTTGTTTCTTGGGTCTCAGTCTATTGTGACAGGAGGTGGAA
>NW_007385787.1:0-2941 GCF_000475195.1 Diaphorina citri
GAAAATTTGGACCGATTGCAATACTTTCATTACTAGTATAGCTCCGCTATACTGTAGTAATAGAAAGTAAAAAGTTATGGGAGAACCACACCTAAAAACAAGCATAATTCAATAGGATAAGGAAAGTTGTGTGATTTTCACACCAATTTTTTTTTTTATATATACTGTTTGCAGATCTGATGAATACTTGGCCATCGCAGCTCAGCCTGATATAAACAAGATACACGAGAAAAATATCGCGCAATCGTATAAATCGGTTATACAAATTTGGAAATTTCCACGAATGTCATGCCTGGAGCGAGATGATATATCTAAACCGCAAATGATTTTCGGTATTGCTCATGAAGAAGGGGCTGTATGGAATTTAAAATGGTGTCCCTCCGGTGGTGTGATTGAAAATAAGAGAACTGGCTTATTAGCAGCAGCATGTTCGTCTGGTAAAATACTTATCTATGCTGTGCCCTGGCTGGGTGATATTGATGACACCAATAGAATATCTCTTATGAACCCTGTGTTAATATTACAAATGGATGAAAACAAAATAAGAGAACTGGCTTATTAGCAGCAGCATGTTCGTCTGGTAAAATACTTCTCTATGCTGTGCCCTGGCTGGGTGATATTGATGACACCAATAGAATATCTCTTATGAACCCTGTGTTAATATTACAAATGGATGAAAACAACGAAACTCCCTGCTATAATATAGCTTGGCAACCTTCGTCACCTCATAATTTGCTCTATGCAGGCTATGGAGATGGTTATGTTGCTGTATTCAATATCCAGGACCATGCGGATTCAATGCTTCAGGTAGAGCACAATGTTATCCTATCAATCAATCTATTCCAAGCGCATCTTACAGAAATCTGTCTTCTTTCCTTGTGTACCTGCAAAGATGTGAATGTGATGTTAACTTGTGGCAATGATAGAATGACTAAACTATGGGATCTCACAGATTTTACATCTCCTATACAAATGCAGTGCCCTGCATTGCAGAAGAAATCAGTGAGTGGTGGGTTTGCTCCTCACTTACCTATATTCATTACGGGATCTGACTGTACTTATTTCAATGATGCCTCAGCATTAGGTACCTATCCGGTGCGAGACTTTGCTTATATCAAAGATCGCCGAGCACGTTTTCATTTTCAAACTTCTGCCCATTTTACATTGTCATCTTCTGCTTATTCCTGTTCAATCATTTCTGGTAGTGAAGAGGGACATGTTTATTTTCATCATTATGGAAAAGGTTTATTCATGCGTAAGAATAAGAAAGAAATGACAACTTCTATTTTCCATACAAAATTAGTTCAAAAGAAAAACGATGTTTGTGATGATGATTCAAAAGAAACCAAATCTAATAATCCTACTGATGAAATTACATCGACTTATGAACATGCCTTTGGAAAATATATTTTGGACTATGTGTCAAGACCACACCTCAAGGAGAAGAAAATCTTGAATGAAGAATGCGATGTTGCCAATGTAATCAGTTCTTGTTGGAATAACAATGCAAATAATTTCAAGTTTGCTACTGTTGGACAGAAATGTGGACTTGTTCATATGATATACGTACAAGAACCACTTTCACAGCATCAGGTGACTAAGTTTCACAATTACTTGAAGAGTACAGTTATAGATTGAATATCCTGTTAGTTATCTGTTCTAGTAAATACTCTTAATATTCCTCAATCCATTATCTTAGGAGATTCATACTAGTAGTTCTGTGGACTGTAGACCTCACTCGGACTCTTTTGACGTTCAAATTCAGGGCAAGATGGACCTCGCTCAGTTCTGGGACCCAAAAATTTCAAGGATCGATGAGGCTTGATCTTATAAATATAAACTCATGTACCAAATTGCATCAAAATCGGACGAGGCAATCGCGAATTACAGCGGAACAAACATCTAAATTCTAAACCAAATGCAAAACGGTCGAGTTAAAACGCAGAGCCCACTATCGTTCGGTCAATTAAATCCCATCACTTTGTATCCATCCCTAGAATAAGTTATTGACCTAGAAATAAAAAAGGCACCCTTCAAACCTAAAATAATACCTAATTCATTCAATGAGCCTAGAGGATCTTAACCACAACATTATTATTAAGAACAAGTAAAACTTACTGAGCCAGCCTAGTTAGCTTAGTTGGTAGTGCGTCTGCCTTGTAAGCGCTAGGCCGCGGGTTCGATTCCCGCCCGGGGCGGATTTAAGACGGTCTTGCGTAGAGAGAAACGATCAATAACAATTTATCGATATTCGATGAGCTGCCCAAAGTTCGGGTTGCCAGATGACAGATGACACAGCATACTTAAAAAAAGTAAAAATTACAATAAAATCGATAGATAAATTGCCCATTAAATCAATATCTCAATTATTTATTTCAGAAAATTGATTAAAAATTAAAAAGCCTACTTTGAGGTTTAGGTGTAGGGCTGTAGGGGCAAAAAACGGCACTAAATGATGGGTTGGGCTTATACGAATCTACGAATACGAATGCTAACTTCATAATTTTATTTTCCTGGAATTTTACTAGTTCAACTTAGCAGCCTAGTTAGCTTGGGGAGTAGCGCATCTGCCTTGTAAGCGCTAGACCGCGAGTTTGATGATTTCCGCCCGAGGCGGACTTTATCCTTTTGCTGAATTTGCTGAATCATGTCTCTTTTTCACCAATAAAGTACCGGAAACGGAAAAAAAAACAAAGTTGTTTATTTAGTCAAGTGAAGACCTATTTTCTTCTTATGTAGTACAACTAAAATCCCTTGACGTTCTCGGAACGGCTGGCTTTCTCCTATCCTGTCTTCCTTCTCTCTTCGATTTCGGGACGATAAGACCATAGCAGTTACAGTTCCTTCCAAGAGTCAAGAGTATAAAGAAAATAGAAACCAACAGAAACGCAGTCAAGCTCAAATGTTTCAAACGAATAAGTCCTACGCTCCTAAGATCAAG
>NW_007385788.1:0-2941 GCF_000475195.1 Diaphorina citri
ATAAGTAGTGCTTTATTTAGACTGTCAGCTTAGAACAAGTTGTTCCATTATACCAACAGTTTAATAGAGCACCTCTTTGTTGTATGTGAGAAGTGTGAGTGAGAAGCGAACCCGCGATAGTGATCTTTTGCATGTTAAGTGTGTTATCACTAGAACTGGATTAACCGTGCCTCTTATTTCACTTTACCTATTCTATGACCATTTTGATCCTCCTTTGAACTTGGAAGCCATACTTGAGTCCGCATAGGTAACTACCTAATATGCATACCTATATATTCTTCATTTGTACTGATGTGTCATACTTACGAGTGTATGTATAATAAATTAAAACTAGCAATATTTTCTATGTGGAATCGTCTCTTGAGGATAAGTATCATCAGGCACAGCTAGCGAGGGTGAAAGATTAAAAAAGACAATCAATTCCACGTTCCATGGGAATTCTGGATCTTCTTATCAGAAGGATAAGGAATTAGACAAGGAATGCATTTTACATTTCATTTAGGAGAAGAATGATATTTGCTCCGGTTGATTTGTGCTCTGGGAATCCTAGAAATATCTACCTACGACTACGAATAAAACCCAGCTTTTATCTTTTAATCTACCAGTAGGACCGGACTAAAATAGAAAAAAAAATACTCATAAAAGAATTAGGTGGATATCTTCCGAATTGAACTTGATTAAACCAAAATCAATTAGGCTTCTTTCATTTTCTCTTGATTGAAATACGGAGTAAAAATGTACCTGCGCTGTAAAAACCCTTAAATATTCCATTCTAATTTTCAGGCTTAGGCGATTAGGTCAGATATGATTAGTATTAAATGGATTAATGTCTCAGACCCTGTCACATATAGGTACAGTCGAGTACCTTAGGTCGCTAGCTATATGTAAGTATATCTACATAGTAGATATGGACCTATCAACCCCTCAAAATAAATCTCCGTTGGCTCTCGGAATTCTTAATCAATGCACCTCTTTTTACGAAGATTGACTTTGGTTCATTTTGCCTCAACCCCGCCCAAGTTTATTGGGTCTCAACTAGGCATGTATGAGCTTGCGGACTCAAATGCCTTTTAGGCTAGACGTTTCTGTTAATACTCGTAGGGTAGGCTGGCTATTGTGCTAGACATTAAGGTGTGTCCAAACATGTGTCCAAACCGGGCGGCCGTCGACTATGTGTGGACATGTGTGGACATACATTGAGACAGTCTTATCTGGAGAGACCGAGACCCAAATACATGCCTAGAATCTCAAAGTCCAATTTGTATCCATAAGTACTTCTCCCCAAAGATTCCATGTCTCTACCTACATACGAGTCCATATAGGCAGGCAGCTAATTTAATTGAAAATTTCCCCACTCCTCTGCCTCCTAGACTATGCCTTGCCCGACCAATATAAAATAATGATAAGTGGCCATGGGCATTGGTCCAGGAGTCGAAATTGGATTAAAACCACACAAATCAAAGCTTTATCGAAGAATGTAGAAAAGTGCCTCCTCCACTATCTCCGTTCCCTCACTAAGAAAGGGTTTTCCAACATGATAATACTCTCCGAAAATATTAACTATTCCTGTCAAGATAGGTACTGGAGATTGCTTGGCACAAGGTCAAAGAGTAAACTTATTTTCATGTAATAAAAGTTGAGCTTTATATCTTGTTTTGTTTTCATATGTGTCCTCTTGGACCATCACTAGAAAACTTTCTATTCTATTATGGAACAGAAATCAATAGCTTTCTATTGTTTTTGAAAAAATTATTCCATTAGGGACACTTTACCAATTTTCTCCTATCTGGGGCTCAGTCTTGGAAACATTTTTACAGCTCTACATAGGTTGGATTGAAAACTTTCCATAGCCTTGTTACCAAGGGACACAACCCAGAACTAACAGTAAACTGCACAAAAATTGGACAGTTATATTTCCAATCAATTTTCAACTTATTCATCAATTCTTTTATTACAGTGTGTGCCCCTATCTTGATTCCTATCCTGCCAATTTCATGGTATTATGGCAGAGCCACCAAGTTTGTTGAAAAATTTGAGAAGATTTAGATTCAACAAGAAACCAGGATTTGGAGCTGTGCCAGCTATACCGCATAACTCGGGTTCGAATCTCAATAATTTTATTTCTAGAGCTAAGGGACTGAAGCTTTTTATTATTATTATTATTATTATTATTATTATTATTATTATTATTATTATTATTATCATTAGAAACTTCTTTTTTAATACTTTGATTTTAATATTTCAGCCTCCCGGAAAACGGCGACTAGTTGGAGGAGCACAATCCAAAACGAAAAGTAAGTTAAACACTAACAGTTGGAGGGGGGGGGGGCATTACTTCAAGTGTTTAAAACGAAGTAAACTAGAGAAATGAAAATTGGAATAAAAAAGAGTACTTATTATTTTGAATCTCGAAACACATGTAGTTAAACCTTAAACCATTGGACCTTGAACCAAATGAAGCTTTAAACGATTAGACTTTAGACTTAGACTTTAGACTATCATAGGTTATTGTTTCAATAAAAGCACAACTTTACGATTCTGTTTTGAGTCGACATAATGCTAATATTGCTCCCCATTTGATTTTCAGAGAGGAAAAAAACCGCCATGATGGATTCAGATTCTGAAGACGATGCGAGATACGAAGACAAGAGAGTATTTGACAGGTGAGCGTCCCCTCATTATGATTATAAATTATTTACTTCAAAAAGATATTGTACCTCGGAACCGCTTTCGCTTTACTTTCAGGCACATTCCTATCTGAGAACGGAAAAGTTGGGCTAGAAAATGTCTCTCCTCTCGGGATTTGAACCCAGAACCTTCAGGTTTTGTTAGATCCACCAATCAGATTCCTCAAAAGAGCCTAAAAAAAAATTGTGTGAAATTTTGTTTTTCTTTTTCGTGTTTCTTCATCTTCATCCGGAGGACTGCGAAAATGTAGAAA
>NW_007385789.1:0-2941 GCF_000475195.1 Diaphorina citri
ATATACGTACGTATAATAAGAATAATAATACCTAGAATATATGAATGAAATGATGGAAAATTGAAATATGGAAATGAAATGGAAACAGTTTCACAATCTTGTAATTGGAATTTCATGCCACTTTTTCGTTTTTTACCATACCCATCTCCTTTCACCTCGTGTAATTACTCTAAATGACATCATTGTCATCAAGGAGAAGATGATTAAGATAGTTTTGGCACTACTACATGATATCTATCCTGATGCAAATGATCTTATCAGAACCCATTTTTCTGAACAGCAAAAGACGAAAGTGCTACCAAATACAGCGAAAGACGAAAGGGCTACCAAATACAGAATTCAACATAGTTCACCTATTGTAACGTTTTCCAGCAAATACTTCTTTTAAGGAACTTATAATCGCATTTCAGGGAAGTGTTCATAAAACACTAATTTATTACCTAAGTAGGTCTTACCGATTTGACTAGTAAATTTATTTCACTGTGTAAACAGCACCAACTCTATCCTAGTAACGATTGTAATGGTTAAATTTTGGCACTAATACATGATATCTATCCTGATGCAAATGATCTTATCAGAACCCATTTTTCTGAACAGCGAAAGAGGAAAGTGCTACCAAATACAGCGAAAGACGAAAGGGCTACCAAATACAAAATTCAACATAGTTCACCTACTGTAACGTTTTCCAGCAAATACTTCTTTTAGGGAACTTATAATCGAATTTCAGGGAAGTGTTAATAAAACACTAATTTGTTACCTCACTAAGTAGGTCTTACCGATTTGACTAGTAAATTTATTTCACTGTGTAAACAGCACCAATTCTATCCTAGTAACGATTGTAATAGTTAATTTAATTTCGCAACAAAGTATTTTGTGGTTTCTTCAAAATTGTTAAACCAACCTTGACCAAGTCATGTGCATTTGATTAAGACCACTAAGCTTTGATTAAGACCACTAAACTTTTCTTGTTCGCCGATATTGGAAATACACGGTTCTTGTTCTTGCATTACTTGAAGTACATGCTTTGTGTACTTGGTGCTTGGCTCACATTTACATAATTGAATTTTTCAAAATTGTTAAACCAACCTTGACCAAGTCATGTGCATTTGATTAAGACCACTAAACTTTGATTAAGACCACTAAACTTTTCTTGTTCGCCGAACATATTGGAAATACACGGTTCTTGTTCTTGCATTACTTGAAGTACATGCTTTGTGTACTTGGTGCTTGGCTCACATTTACATAATTGAACACCGAGAGAATATCAGCACTCCGAGAAACTATGTTGAGGAATGGACGAATTTTGTCATTTAGGGGTTTCGTGAATGTTGCTAGAGACAGTGTCCGTTGTTTCTTTGACAGCGGTCCCCAAAGAGGAATGCCAAGAGTGTTAACAGTTAACCCTGACTTCATTGAAATGGGGGACTTTTCTAACGAAATTCCGGTGTTTGGCGTCCAACATGCAGGGCTATCACATCCTAGTATCCAATATATTTAGATGTTTGTCACAAATATCACTCTCCATTTGATACATCTCGATAAAATGGCCGGACTTGGACTCAAACCACCAGTGCAATAGTCCTAAATTAAAATGAACGCGGCACACAAGGGATCAGGAAGAGACCGCCTTAACATAATCTCCAGATCCCCAATCACTACTCCACTGAGGTTGGTGGGTTAACATGAGCACGTAAGACAACGACCCAACTTTCTTTCCATTGCATACAATGAACATAATCCTAACCATTCTAATATTTTTACTCCAAGTTCTCATATAAATAATCTGGATCATTCACTTCTGAAGGTTGATTCGAAGCAAAACAATGACTAAATTACAAGAACCGGGGAGAGAGAGAGAAACTGAATCATTTTATTTTAATAGAAGTAGCTGAATTTTAATAATACAATGTCTAGGTTCGAGCGTTAGTCAGATTGGAGCTATAGTTGGGTTCTTGCGTTCTAAACCAAGGCATACAAGCTATAGATGGATCGAGGAATTGTTATTAATTTGCTAGGAACGTAGTTATATTCATTTTTTTTTTTCTTTTTTTTTTTCAGAAAGAAAAGTAAAAAGGATAATAGTAATATGATTAATACATTCAATGTGAAGTGTATTGTCGGTGGTTGAAGTCGTGATTTCTCAATCCACGGACCGCGGGTTCAAGGCCAATTCGTCATCGACACATAATCAGTTTTATACAATCGAGAAGATTGATTTGACAGTGGCTGGTTCTAGGTACTTGAGAAATAACTGCAAAGGTCCTTTGTTCCTTTCCTAGCTGGTTTTGCTTGGAGGTGGGGAATTGGGGATGATGTGGTGCTATTTCGTATAACTGTTAGTATATCTGACTACGGCGCTAGTTCACCGTTCTTTTGAAATGAGGTTCACTTGAGGGCTAGTTTTTCCTTGGTTATGTGTATGGTCGATGAACCCCTAGCCACGGATAAGTAAGTAAGTATGTACCTATGTATGTGTAGGAAAACTGGCCCTCAAGTCAAGACTATCCCTCAAGGTGCGTTCAGTAATACACTAATACCAGCCTTATTCAAATAGAATCAATGTGTGGGGCATGGGCGTATGTTTGCAATAGTCAAATTTTCAAAAATCGTCCGGCTGATGTCCCAAACAGTGACCTCACGTAACCTCTTCAAGATATATTTCCAAGTTTGCATAATTTTCACGCACTTACATATTCAAGATCGGAACAGGAAGATCTTCGAAGAGGTGATGCTTCAATGCTTCATCTAATATGGGTATGATTTCATCAAAGCCTGTGTTGATGCGGCCTATTCAAATTGATTGTGATCAATACCGATTATATTCTTCTAAATTCAAGATCATCAGTATCACCACTCCAAGTTCTCTGGGTTATTGACTTCTCACTTTGGGAGCTTTGTTTATATTCCATCTCGTAGTTGGATAAAATTTCATAATTACCGC
>NW_007385790.1:0-2894 GCF_000475195.1 Diaphorina citri
AGCCATAACGTACAATAAAACAGCCGTAGCGTAAGATAAAACAGAAATAATGTGTACAATTTTATACGTATAGGTAAAATGAATAATTTTATCTCACAGGAATAAAGGATAATAATTATGGTGAGGGATTTAAAATGGAAAATAGGGAGAGAGAGAGAGAGAGGTAATCTTGACCACTACATCCCGGAGAAACAAACAAGAATCGTCTGGGTCATTCATAGTTTTCATTTTTCATTATTGTACGCCAAGGAGTTTCCAAGTTTTTAGAACTTCCATGAAAATTACAGCTGGTACCGTCTTCTTTTCGGAAAACTATGACAATATTGTTCAATAGGGAAAACTTGAATGTTTGGAAAGAAATAGGAAGGATGGAGGAGAAAGATACAGGGGAAGAAAGAGCGTAAGAAAGGAGACGAAGGAAGAAAAAGAGCAATGGAGAGAGGGGAAGGAAAAGATCGAAAGAGATGGAGAACAAGGGAGAAAGATAGAGAGAAAGGAAGAGAGGGGAAAAAAGAACGAAAGTAAGATAGAAAGAGAGCGAGAGAGAGAGAGAAAGAGAAGGCGAGAGGGGAAGAGGAAGATAGAGAAGAAAAGAAGGAGAAGAAAAATAAAAGAAGGATAGAGAAACAGGGGAAAAATGGGAGAACCTTCTTCTTTATTGAATACGAAATGGGAATTTTCCTGTTCTATTTCATACAACAGTGACATTTTCTAATGTAAAAATCCATCAAAATAGACTATGCTAAACAGTTAGCAACAAAGTTTCGTCACCGTAACATATGGGAAAATTTTAGATTAAAAAACATTGAACCAACGAAGTGAATTCTAAGTTTTAGCTTCACAATTTTTCTTTTGGTTTGTCTGATTTTCTTTCTTTTTTTTTTTCACTTTAACTCTCGCTTTGTTTGTTCGATTTTGAACAAACTAATCGAGAAAGCCAAAAATGTTCATCACAATACATGAAGAAAATTTGCCCATAAAGAAAGGTAGTTCGCAAATCAATATGGCCTTAGGGGGCCACCTAGGGCCCCTTTTCTGAGCCAGATTTTACAGTTAAGTCATCCGCTGAGTTATAAGTTATAAGTATTCAGCTTAAGTTAATTAGTTATAGCATTGTAAAAATGGGGACATCCCCGTAATTTTATGAAACAAATAAATAAATAAATACTAGTTTTATCAAATTATCATAGATAACTTCTCTATTGACTTTTCCTCTGTGACATTGTCCCATTGTTTAAAGTTCGAGCTGGAAATCCAATTTTTCTATTTCCGTTTGTAACATTGTTCTCTCCCACGTCGGATTGGAAATATCGGGAGCAAAAATTGGAACGCGTTTTGTTATCATTTCGTTATTGTTTTTTAATTTGTTGACGCGGAACAAAAGTGGAAACTGCAAACAAGAGATTTTTTTAATTTACATGCAAATCCCTTCGACGCCATTATGGTGGAAGGGAGAGAGAGAGTTTGTATAAAAATAAAACTCAAAATAAATAAATAAAAAAAATGGCCAACATTGGTGACAAAATTCATACATAGCTTCCTCGTTTATAATGCAAAATGTTATTTGCGATACTGAGACAGAGATTTTTAACACATATTTTGAGAATTACCTAAAAAACGCCACTTGAGAAAATATGGAAATAATAGCTCAACCCTAAAGGGTATTTAGCTAGCGAAGGGAATTTAACTCATAAAGAACCTTCTAGCTGTTTAAAATTCCATTGAAAAATGAAAGGTGTCATAAAGACTGATAATTATGACACAAATAGTTGCCCTCATTTATTACTTTTTTTTTCTTCTTCTTTTCTAGGTACCTACCTATTGGAAAGTTGGAAACCATTTTTTTTTTTTTTTTTTTAAAGATGAGTGTTCCACCGCCGTTTTTATTTCGTAGCAATGGAACAACTGCTACATTAGACGCATGTAGTATCAAATTATATTGAGGATAAAATTCCATACCTCGGCTGGGATTGAACCCACACCCTCCTGTTTACCAGGAAGAGACACAATACTTCCCATTTAGGTGCGTTGATATATTTGCAATCGAAAAACGAGTACAAATTTTCGATTGCAAATATACCTATACTATCATTTTACTATCGATACTAATAGGTACAAACTAATTTATCCCCCTTACCACACACCTCTCAGACAACCTCATTCTGACTACAATATTCAGAGAAACCCAGACAGACAAAAAATAATAATAATTTTCTGCCAATGTGTTGCACTAAAGTTTCTCACAAGTTCGGATGAAAATATTCCAGTCTTGTAGTTTAGTGCCAAGATTTTTTTCCCTTTTTTATCAAAGTTGATTGAAACTTCAGGATACTTGATTGAAACTTCAAGATACTAATAATAAAAATTTTCTGCCAATGTGTTGCACTAAAGTTTCTCACAAGTTCGGATGAAAATATTCAAGTCTTGTAGTTTAGTGCCAAGATTTTTTTCCCTTTTTTATCAAAGTTGATTGAAACTTCAGGATACTTGATTGAAACTTCAAGATACTTGATTGAAGATGCGGTAACTTTGTGAAGGTCCATTCAATCCACCAGAAACTTCAAATGTTACTTTCAGAGTTACTTTGTGGCAGAGGATTTTGGGAAATTCAGACACGAAAACTGTTTTACTTGATTGTGAGGTGAGAGCTTTTCTTCTAGTTCAAAGGTCTAATTTCTTTATTTTTCTTCTCTTTTTTCAATATTGTTCTCACGAGGCTGAGTGCACCCAGAAAAACACGTTCACAAATGATGTACATTGTACAATGCTTCTGTTACTTCGGCAGTCCTATATCTACCTTTGGACGCATCAAAACTTTCGCACGTTCACAAATGATGTACATTGTACAATGCTTCTGTTACTTCGGCAGTCCTATATCTACCTTTGGACGCATC
>NW_007385791.1:0-2941 GCF_000475195.1 Diaphorina citri
GCCAAAAAACGGTCGAAACCTGCCAAAAAGCAGCCGAAATGCCGCCAAGCAATGCACCGATCTTAATCTTAGTTTCGTGTTACATCCTTGTCACATTTGACAGCTGCATGCCAAATTTCAAGTCTCTAGATCTTACCGGTCTCGAGATATTTTGTTTACAGACAGACACACGGACCAATGGCTGAAACGGATTTTAGGCTCTAGGGACCTTCGAAAATTTGACCCGATTACATTACTTTCCTTCCTATAGGATAGGATAAGGAAAGTAAAAAAAAAAACGAAATTCATTTCTAATAATGGAACAATTCAAAGATTTGCCCATAAAACTGATACCGACTTGGATCAGCATGGAAAAGTCATGAGAACATTGTCTGAACGATCTCTCACCAACTTAAATGAGGCAGAAATTGGAATAAGTATAGACGATAGAAATACATACTTCCTCGAATAGGTACCTATTTAAATGCTTCTTGGACACCAAAATCGACTGTTTAGCTACGACAAAAACACAGTTTTAATTAACTCTTACTTCTAAGGGGTCTATGGTAATAGTATTCTTCACCAAATCCTATTTTTCCATCAACTAATATGGATGTGAATGTCATGTTGTAGACAAAACTCAGCTTGGCTATTGCCCATGATGTGTGATACAGATCAGTTTCATCAGGCAATTTGCTCATGATTTCAGTCATGTTGAAAACATCTGGGAAAAAGAAATTCATTTAAATGGATGATTGAACAAATCATTCTTCATTTAGCTCAGACACAGTTCGTTCTGATCTAAAGGTGGTCTGATTTTGATGAAATTTTGGGTCACATTAAGGCAAATGCCCTGTCCGAGGTCCCCTTTTTTGTCCAACCTACCTTTTCCCACTGGCTTCAAGAATCTATCAATGATTATGTCTTTGTCAACAGTGTTTCTTTTGATCAATTTGAATCCGTTTGTTGGAACTTTGACAAATTCTTTCGCATTAGCTACGTCCCTCTCGTGATTTGTTTGCCAAATGTCAAGAGCTCTGAAATTTGTATTGAACATTAGGTTATAGGTTCAGGTTCGTTCATAGAATCAAATGGATTTCGAACATCTAAGTCGTCTGACAATATGATTAGTCTATGTACGGATTGTACGGTATAGGTTCCTCATCTCAGAGTTAATGATTTCGCCATACTCGTACATGGAACCAAAGTTAAATGGACTTATGAAAGTTTGTATCATTGTTCTATACTACAACCAACCAGAGCCTGCTGTTCTTCAAAATAAAATCAATTAAATATTTCGGTACCTACTAGCGCTTGTGTCTTTGTCAACAGTGCTCTGTATTGTAACTTTTTCTCTGGAACCAAAGTTAAATGGATTGTAACTTTTTTCTCACTTACTTCTCGCATTGCTCCAAAAGTTTCTCAGCATTTTCGATGTAGTTTTCTATATTTTTGATAAATTGGTCTTCCGTTTCAACCAGTTTCTCCACATTGAGAAGAGAGGAATAATAGTCACCAAAAGTTGGATTTGTTGAACACAGGAGACATATGAATACAAAACTGGCACTCCACATGTTGACTATATCAGCACACCTGTTTACACCTGTCAGTTGTCTGGTCCTCTTTACCTGGTGCATGTGGGTCTTGACGTAGTTACCTTACTGACAACATGGAGCGTATCCTTCCCTCCATTTGATTTCATCAAATTGAACCAATATGCACCAGCTTACACAAAACCCATATGCGTCGACTTACACAAAATCAATATGCACCAACTTACACAAAACCAAAACGTTTCAACTCACAGAAAACCAGAATGCATCAAAACATACAAAATATGAAGCGCTTAAAGAAGTACTAACGAAATCACTATCCAGTCTATGTCAAAGTTTAGATCTAATCGTGAAAATCAGTCGCCCTTGTTTTTACATTAATGAACTATTACAGCAAAATACCTATAAATCAACGTGTTTTAAATGTAGTGACTGTCAATGTCAATCCTGTCATACAATAGGTATGGTTGTACTGGATCAATTTTTAGTCATCAATACTACTATTTTATAACTGATTATTACACTACAACAAGTTGATGTCAAATGCGACCAATTTTTCTCGTTGCAATTCTACCAATCAGCGCATTAATAGTTTTTCTTGAAATTTCCTAGGTTAGGATTAGTACGTAAAGTAGATACTAGGTACAAGTACGTACTACTCATATTTCTATGCGATAACGATAAGTAAATACCTAGGTACGAGGCTATTTAGAAGGTGGCGCGCCTGCCTTGTAAGCGCTAGGTGTCCGACCTATCGGACCTAGCCGGTTGGAGTCTGGCCTGGGACTAGCTTTCCAGACATGGTTCGTTCTCTGAACGGCTGGCTTTCTCCCATCCTGTCCTCCTTTTCCCTCCGAGACGTAAAGTAGATACTAGGTACAAGGACCTACTATTCATATTTCTATGCGATAACGATAAGTAAATACCTAGGTACGAGGCTATTTAGAAGGTAGCGCGCCTGCCTTGTAAGCGCTAGGTTTCCGACCTAGGCGGTTGGAGTCTGGCCTGGACTAGCTTTCCAGACATGGTTCGTTCTCTGAACGGCTGGCTTTCTCCCATCCTGTCCTCCTTTTCCCTCCGATTTCTGGACAATAACACCTCAGTACTTCCTCTATCAAAACTTGAGAAATACTTAATGGAAGATGAATCGTGAAATAGAAACGGTTCTATGTTTCGCTGAACGTTATCGACATGAAATAGTCATAACAGCTCAATAACTAGACGCATATTCAGTAGGCCAAAACATCGAAAAACAACTACTATACATAATTATTTTACATGCAATTGTATTCCTATTCAACATTATGTACAGACATAACTACATATTTTTTACAATTTATACTAAACACTTGTTCAAACAATAATGGACACCACATTTGAAATTGTTGCTCCGTATAATAATATAATAA
>NW_007385792.1:0-2870 GCF_000475195.1 Diaphorina citri
TTCTTAGAAAAGTCATCAAAATGATCGTTAGCGCTATTGTTTGGGTATTAAGCACCATCACTCTACCTTTGTACAGGTTTTCCTACCTTTGTACAGGTATTCCTACCTTTGTACAGGTAGTCCTTCACCAGCATATCTTTTACCTCTTTGTATATGTCCCTTTCTTTTAGTCTTACCTCGTTCTACCTCTATGGGTCTTTGTCCCATTATTTCGGCATTACCTTGTTCTTCCTAACACTGTGTCTGGTTCTTTTGATCTGATTTGAACACGAACAGACGCCATTAGTATTAAAGCAGAAGAAAATAAACAACATAGGAAAATGGATACCATAAGGAAATAGGAAATCTTAAGGAAAAAGGGAACCTAAATCATTTAGGAACGACTATGCATTCGGCCCTTAGGCTATAAATAGGTTGAAAGGTTGAAACCAGAAAAGGTACGCCCAACTATAGTCAATATAGGCAAACATGTCAATCTCAGACCTGTTTTCCATTTTTAGACTTTTAAAAACTTTAGAAACCGATGAACTTCGATGAACCAGCGAGGGCCTGTTAAAGAAACCTCGTTCAAGTTTTACAAAGTACTCGAAAAAGTAAACTGAGAAGACTGCTGATTGACGGAAAACAAGATTATTTTAACAAGTTTGGGGCTTTAAAGGTTTATCGGTTTGAGGGAAGTTCAAAATGTGGAAAAGGTAAGTTTAATGAGTTTGAAAAACATGGAATGAACTTTCCTTTTTTAATTGCATATCGCGGTGCTCCCCCATTAAAGCCTGCATAAAGCTCTCCGTACAAGCTTTAAAGCTTTTTCAATTTATTGGACTCGTAAATGTTCAGAACCAAATGCCAAATGTCTCCGAAAAGACCAGTCTGCTTTAAATCAGGCGTGCTTAGCTTGCCGGGAGGTGCGCCAACGTCAAGAGTTACAGGAAACAGAGTATTCAAGTTTTTCGGGGAAAGAAAGAAGAAGAAGGAGGAGGAGGAGGTGGAGGAGGAGAAGAAGAAGAAAAAAACGAGAAGAAATAATAATAATGAAAACACCTGTCAAAGCACAAATGAAAAAGGCTAGAAATAAAATTAATATAGATTTTTTCAATTAGCTAAGGATGTGTAGGTATGTACTTCAATTGCAAAATCTATCCTACGTCACATATAGCAAAGAGCAACCCACTCGTCACTTGAAAAATTTCACCAGTGGCGCAGATATTCTCAATTGAAACTTAGGGGAACACCCCTTCCTTCCGTTCCTTTTTCTGATTTGAAATAAACTTTATTGTTGTATGTTTCTGTTGGTTTCAATTTATCTCTTTGTAAAAGGTACATCTCTGTTTTCCTCTTCTTCTTCTTCTTCTTCTTCTTCTTCTTCTTCTTCTTCTTCTTCTTCTTCTCCTCCTTCTTCTCCTTCCTCTTGATCTTCTTCTTCTCCTCCTCCTCCTTCTTCCCCTTATTCTTCGTACTCAATGTTTCCAAAGCTTGTTCTTCCATTACTTTACCACCATTTGTGAAGTTCCACCCCCTGTGGTCAAATTCTCAAATTATATTGAGGATAAAATTCCATACCTCGGCTGGGATTGAACCCACGCCCTCCTGTTTACCGGGCGAGCGCCTTGACCACTACACCACCGAGGTAGGTATTTCAAGACACTTTTGACATGAAGATAATTTAATTATTAGGCTATAAATAGGTTGAAAGGTTGAAACCAGAAAAGGTACGCCCGACTATAGTCCAATATAGGCAAACATGTCAATCTCAGACCTGTTTTCCATTTTTAGACTTTTAAAAACTTTAGAAACCGATTGAACTTCGATGAACCAGCGAGGCCCTGTTAAAGAAACCTCGTTCAAGTTTTACAAAGTACTCGAATAAGTAAACTGAGAAGACTGCTGATTGACGGAAAACAAGATTATTTTAACAAGTTTGGGGCTTAAAAGGTTTATCGGTTTGAGGGAAGTTCAAAATGTGGAAAAGTTAAGTTTAATGAGTTTGAAAAACATGGAATGAACTTTCCTTTTTTAATTGCATATCGCGATGCTCCCCCATTAAAGCCTGCATAAAGCTCTCCGTACAGGCTTTAAAGCTTTTTCAATTTATTGGACTCGTAAATGTTCAGAACCAAATGCCAAATGTCTCTGAAAAGACCTTCAAATCAGGCGTGCTTAGCGCGCCGGGAGGTGCGCTAACGTCAAGAGTTACAGGAAACAGAGTATTCAAGTTTTTCGGGGAAAGAAAGAAGAAGGAGGAGGAGAAAAAGAAGAAGAATAAGAAGAAAACGAGAAGAAATAATAATAATGAAAACACCTGTCAAAGCACAAATGAACAAGCTGGGTCCGTCCCTCCGGGAATTTTTTAGCCCGTAGTTTATTCGATCGTGATTAGAGAAAATCAGTACATATGTACCTACCTAATTTGTTTAATATTCAGTTTATTATCATTCTTGATTTGATTTTTCGATTTTAATTTCATGTAATGATTTAAAATCAAGACTAGAGCCCGTTCTCCCTTTATTCCAATATAAGGTTCAAGTCACCCATCCATTTATTGGCCTTCCTCGGCGTAGCTTAACATAGGTGACGCTAAAACCGGTCTTAAAATAACGACTGAAGTGTTATCTAAAACTTTCTCGCTTTGAGTTCATAGGTCGTCGCGACAAATTTCGAGATCAGAGCTCATTTGTGTGAGAAAATGTGAAAAAAAATCCCCCGAAAACCAGTTTTTTTGGATTTTTGGCTTTATGGTTTTCTGGACAAAATTTGCACCACCATTTTCGTGTTCCTGGTAAAAAGACCTTTAACTTAATGGTTTTCTGGACAAAATTTGCACCACCACTTTCGTGTTCCTGGTAAAAAGACCTTTAATTTGATATATAGGT
>NW_007385793.1:0-618 GCF_000475195.1 Diaphorina citri
ACTCTCCTCCCTCTCCCTCTTTCTCTGGATACTTCTTCTTCGAATTAACCCAATGTGGGCGCTCTCTCTGTCTCCCTGTCCCGGATTTTTGTGAGGGAAATTTGGTGAAAATAGTCTTCAAATTTTTCGTCTAGCACCAACCTCAGTGATGCAGTGGTTAACGCATTGGACTTTAGATCCGGAGGTTGGTGGTTCGAGTCCAAGTCAAGTCATAAAATGTATCTATTTATAATAAAATTGGGGGAACAATATTTGTGACAAGCATTTAAGTATGCACATTAAAAAAATTCCTTTATTTAATTTTTCGTCTGGCTAGGGGACTTTATACTCGTACAGTAGCCTATTTGTCTGGCTGGGAGATTTTATACAGGGAGTAGACCAGCCTAGTCTAGGTGGGGAACTTTATACGGGGAGGATGCCAGCCTGAAATTCCCTTGCTAACGAAATAGCAATGGTTGAGTGCGAAGGACATCTAGTATCTACTCGTGAAATTGTTGTCAGGTGACAGATGAAAATTTGTTTATATTTAATTTTAATTTTTTAAGTCAGCCTAGTTAGCTTAGTTGGTAGTGCGTCTGCCTTGTAAGCGCTAGGCCGCGGGTTCGATTCCCGCCCGGG
>NW_007385793.1:1660-2939 GCF_000475195.1 Diaphorina citri
GATGCCGAAAACGGTAAGAGAGAGGGGACAGATAGGAAAAGCGGCCGATCCGGAACGACACTTATCTGTTTACGATAAAAGTCCGCCCGGACGGGAATCGAACCCGCGACTAGCCCTTACAGACGCGCTACCCTTCAGCTAACTAGGCTGTGGCTAATTCACATAATAGTTTCCACTGACATAATCTTAACAGCTTAAGAGAGTGTCAGAACGTAAACACTGCATTCACCGCGGTGTTCTTATTGGTTATATTCAATTCCATCCCTAAGAGGAAGGCCACATACCACTTCAAATTAGACTTAGGGGAACGTGGGAATGCACTTATGTTCTGAGTGTATTTCAATGTAATCTTATTAGAAAAATAAGACCTGTTTTAAAATCTGCACCTTGGATGTGTCTCTTCTAAAATGGGTTCGCCATTATCCAGAGTTCCATCAGCTATTTTCAATCACGCCAAACAACGGCCGCGCTTATATGAATGCAGGTGTGTGCAATTGGTTTCTGAACGAGTGACATTTGTGACGTGATGCCTGTTCGAAACGTCCTATCCTCAGAATATCGTAGCGTTCCAGACCTTTGTTTCCCACTCCATATCAGCACAAGTAACATAACACGAAACCTACTATTAAGTTGTGCTCATTATTTTTGACACGTTGACACTCGTGTTTGCTGAATGCTGACTTTTCCAGTTTTCCAAGGGGCGGGGTGGAACTTCCAATACAAATTTGCTGATTTTGAATATTTTTCCGTAGAGCCCCTCCGTCCAAATCAAAACCAAATGGAACACGGAACTTCTGATCATGGCAATTATCATTTCATTTATCTGCCGTGTCATCAAATAAAGAATTACCTAGATATAATAAATGTAGGAGTGGTCTCATTATTTTAACAGTTGCATAACTTATTATAGGCACGTACCCATGTATCTAACAATTCTAACATACCTTCAGCCTTGGTGAGCGTATTTGCGTCAGTAAGATGTACCTACCTAGTACCTACTCCTAACTATGTCGAAGAACAAGTAGATAAGTATTATTTCGATCAAAACAAAGATTTTCCTTGCTAGCCTAGTTAGCCAGCCTTGTAAGCACTTGGTCGTGTATTCGATTCCCACCCGGGGCGAAATTTATGGTAAATTCTCAGAACGGCTGGCTTCTATTTTCCTGTCCTCCTTCTCTCTTCGACTTCGGGACTACCTACCTTAATTTTTACAGTTACCTGTATCAAACCTCTCTCGGGCAAGGACTCTGGTTGTTATAGTTTCCCTCTGTAAATAACT
>NW_007385794.1:0-557 GCF_000475195.1 Diaphorina citri
ATTCTATGGAACTATAAATATTTGTGGAACAACAGTAATCCCATCATTCTATAGAACTATGATATTAGGTATCTATCGAGTAGTTTATGGTGTACCTACATTTTATTCTCATGGTAGCCATTTTGTGTACCTTGACGTACCATTCAGCTTGTTTTATTGTCGAAATAAAACATAATACAGCATTATGTAAAGATTTTTTTTTTGTTTGTTTGTTTTTTTTATGTAAAGCGAAAAAAATATAAAATTGTCGTAAAAATGTCCGAGCATTAATCAAAGAGATGTTGGGATTGTTGTGTAAAAAATAGCATTATTATAATGGCGTCAAATAGACATCATGATCCCATTTGCATAGTAACGTAAACATGTTTGTTTGTTTTTTTTTATGTAAAGCGAAATAAATATAAAATTGTCGTAAAAATGTCCGAGCATTAATCAAATAGATGTTGGGATTGTTGTGTAAAAAATAGCATTATTATAATGGCGTCAAATAGACATCATGATCCCATTTGCATAGTAACGTAAACATTATTTTTGATCTTTTGGATGTCACCAACTGA
>NW_007385794.1:1309-2938 GCF_000475195.1 Diaphorina citri
TCCGAGAACAAACCTAATCCCTTCAGGATGAAATCCGCCACGCCGCCCCGGGCGGCGGGAATCGAACCCGCGGCCTAGCGCTTACAAGGCAGGCGTGCTACCTTCCAAGGTAACTTGGGCTGGCTTACCTTGGTTCGTCCGTTGATAACAAAGTCTCCCATTCGACCATTATTGACCATCCTGTTGGCTCGCATGATAATCGCGTCCACTTCGGATATAAGTCTCCCGATATTTGAACAATACGTTTCCCGTCCATCTATCCAAGTGATTTGATCGCCGCGAATTGTCTTCAGGTCTTGCTTGTTGGTAGATTTGTTGCTGACTAGTTGTCCGTCCTTGAACACGCCGCTATGGTACATGCCCAGCACTTCGTGTAACACAGCCATACCTGAGGAGAGATGGTGAGGAAGAAACATTTCAGAGCCATTGCGGTTGCATTGGAAGTGTAGTCGTGCAACTTTTATCCATTTTTTTTGTTTTTTTTTTTTTTTTTTTTTTTTTTTTTTTTTTTTTTTTTTTTTAAGAGGTTTGACAGAGGGAACTTTAACTGCTATGGTCTTATCGTCCCGAAATCGAGGAGAGAAGGAAGACAGGATAGGAGAAAGCCAGCCGTTCCGAGAACGAACATTATCCCATCAGGATAAAATCCGCCCCGGGCGGGAATCGAACCCGCGGCCTAGCGCTTACAAGGCAGACGCACTACCAACTAAGCTAACTAGGCTGGCAAATATTCTATAGTTGATTAGATGGGAATGGGCATAATATGTATTGGCTGAATGGAGTGGCCTGCACTTAAGTATGTTTCAGATGGGAGTGTGACTTGAACGGACAGATGTGAATACTCCCATTTAATCACCAGTAAGAATATTTTGATTGTACTACTGGAGCGTTCACTGCCTATTGTGGAAATAGGGCTATAGAAAAATGAAATTAGGTACTTATCACGGTTTTTCCGATAGGTAGTCTCGGAAGAATAGGTACACAAGTTTTGGTAGGAGATGAATCTGAAGTTAAGCTACATTGGGCGTGGAGTTTAACACGAATTAGAACCAATGTTCTGCAGTAATTCTGTCTGTATCTCACTGAACATTGCGTGTAGCGAACATCCCTCTATAATTCCCTTAGTATTCTCGACATTTATGAATCTAACATTGTATTCTTAACATTTTTTGTAAAGCTAGCATTGTACTCTGAAAATTTTTGAAACATAACTTTGTATTTTTAACATTTGTGTAAAGCTAACATTGTACTCTGAATATTTGTGGAACAACAGTATTACAAACATTAATTCTATGGAACTATAAATATTTGTGGAACAACAGTAATCCCATCATTCTATAGAACTATGATATTAGGTATCTATCGAGTAGTTTATGAAAAGAAAAATCGATAGGAAACTATTATTTTTCCATGTAGATACCTATATTGTACAGTCACGTGCAAAAATTTCGGAACAGATTGACTTTGAAAGTTTTTCAATAAGAGCAGTTTTTCAATTGAATAGTGCCAACTTGAAAACTAACGATGGTACCGAATCATAATTACCTACCTATCTTCATAGGCGGTTCTTGCCTAAATTTTTGGGGGGGCTTGATTTTGAAGGTACACCTTCAAAATTTTGATTTAGCT
>NW_007385795.1:0-2937 GCF_000475195.1 Diaphorina citri
TGTAGGTAGGCCTTTGTCTTTGTAACACTCGATCAAAAGCGACAGTTTGCTTTGTAACGCTTTGTAAATATTGGATTACTACTTGGTGTGCTTGGACGCATTATTCTGCTGGGAATCAAGTGTAAGTGTACCCCACTTCGGTGTGCGTGGGAGGAGAACTTTTGGACCGACATTTGGTGAGTAAACCATAACCATTAAAAAAATAAATAATAATAAGAAAAATCTGGTGTGAACATCACACGACTTTCCTTCAAATATTTTTAATTTACTCTCTGGTGTCGAACCCGCAACCCGTGGCATGGGAATCCGTTTGTTATCACCAGGGTGGTATGTTTATTTGCTGCCTGTGTCAGGCCTGTCACTCATTAACCGATACCGAGATAACATTAATCGATTGTAAAATATACCTCCACTAGTCTGTACGTATTACAGGGTGGTTCAACATTTTTAGCCCGTCCTTCCTTTATTATTACGATAGTAATAAAAAAAGGTATAGTGGACGGGCTATTGTATTTGCTTCAGTGTCGTGTGTCTGTCTATCCCCATAGAATAGAAGGACCTATCCAAACCTGGTCGACCTGTATATCATATCAAATTAAACGTCTTTTTACCAGGAACACGAAAGTGGTGGTGCAATTTTGTCCAGAGAACCATAAAGCCAAAAAATCAAGTTTTTGGAGGATTTTTTTCACATTTTCTCACACAAAATAATGAGCTCTGATCTTGAAATTTGTCGCGACGACCTATGAACTCAAAGCGAGAAAGTTTTAGATAACACTTCAGTCGATAACTTAGGTGTCACTCTGTCTGTCCCCATAGAAGGACTTATCCAAACCTGGTCGACCTATATATCATATCAAATTAAACGTCTTTCTACCAGGAACAGGAACAGTAGGAACACGAAAGTGGTGGTGCAAATTTTGTCCAGAGAACCATAAAGCCAAAAAAAAAAAAAACTGGTTTTTGGAGGATTTTTTTTCACATTTTCTCACACAAATGAGCTCTGATCTTGAAATTTGTCGCGACGACCTATGAACACAAAGCGAGAAAGTTTTATTCTCTCCCTCTCATTCTCTCTCTCTCCCTCTCTCTCTCCCTCGCTCTCTCTCTCCCTCTCTCGCTCTCACTCTCCCTCTCTCTCTCCCTCTCCCTCTCTCTCTCTCCACTCGTTTTTAGACTTTTAGCCTAGAAGTATTTATGTTAGCCTCATTAAGATCTCACTGTGTAGGTATGTACGTTTATTAGATTTAGACATATTCGCCAGGTGTCTTTATAGCTAGACCAGTGCTTCTCAAAGTTGTCACCACCGCGGGACAGGACCGGTTTTAGCGTCACCTATGTTAAGCTACGCCGAGAAAGGCCAATAAATGGATGGTTGACTGAAACATCATATTGGGAATAAAGGGAGAACGGGCTCTAGTCTTGATTTTAAATCATTACACGAAAGTAAAATCAAAAAATCAAATCTGTCACCACCTAAGGCGACCACGCTGCACACGATAGTGCCACTGCCCCCAGTTTGAGAAGAACTAAGCTAGACCTTCGTACTTAGCCTCCGGACTGAGTTGGTTAAGGAATTGGAACTGAATTTTGATTTACTGATTTACATTTGTTAACCTCTTCGTGTCTTTTTGTCCCCAAATGTTGACTATGTCAAAAAATACGCTTTCCCGCCTTTTTTGGAATCATTCGTAATCAAGGAAATCATGAATTCTTTGTTGACATTGCCTTTTCACAACGTTTCTGGATATCACAGCAGCACTAAGTGCCTCCTTCGCAATCAATTCCATTTTTCACTACTCGATTAAAGTAGCTACTCAACTGTCCTCCCTCACGAGGCTGAGTGCACCCCGGGCTTCTAGCACAGAGTCGATAAAACTTCGACCCGAGTCTGGGATCACCCTGTCTGTTGCTAACTTATTGACAAGTCCAATATTCACATGCTTCGTCAATTCTAGAGGTCACACTTTCTCAGTGACCATATATGGCGCCCCCCTGTATACATATGGATAGTATGGATACATATGGTCCTAACGATGTGAGCAATGATATGACCAACCCATAATATGGCTGGTCGAACGGAGTGAAGTTTCAGATTTCAACTAGAGTTAAAAAGGAGGTTTGCGTTTCATATTAGAGGAAGCTGTGACAACTGGTGGTTTTATGGTCCTAAAATCGTTCTAGAACGAACAATATCTGTTTAGGATAAAGTTCTTCCCGAGTATTATCGAACCCGCAACCTAGCGCTTACAAGGCAAGCACTCAAATTCCAAACTAGCTAGGCTGGTCAGGATAGGAGAAACCCAGAACGAACCTTACCTTGGGAGCGCTAGGCCGCGGGTTCGATTCTCGCCCTGTATACATATGGATAGTATGGATACATATGGTCCTAACGATGTGAGCAATGATATGACCAACCCATAATATGGCTGGTCGGGAAATCGAACCCGGGACCTCCGACCTGCAAGTCTAGTGTGATACACACCCACTTGAAGGTTGCCTGGGTAAGATAAAATATATCTCCTTAATTTCGAAGGTACTTAGGCAATTTGTAAAACTTTTGACCACTCGTCCATCGGACCTGAAGAGGTTAAATCATAATAAATGTACACATAACTGACATAACATAAATCTAATTATCATAAAAAAATGGTTTACTGGTCGAACGGAGTGAAGTTACAGATTTTAACTAGAGTTGTTTCATTACAAATTTTCATCAGTAAATGGTTTCTTCAAATTAAATTGATCCCAAGGGCAAGGCAATGCCTAAACCAACTAGAGTTAAAAAGGAGGTTTGCGTTTCATATTAGAGGAAGCTGTGACAACTGGTGGTTTTATGGTCCTAAAATCGTTCTAGAACGAACAATATCTGTTTAGGATAAAGTTCTTCCCGAGTATTATCGAACCCGCAACCTAGCGCTTACAAGGCAAGCACTC
>NW_007385796.1:0-1762 GCF_000475195.1 Diaphorina citri
CCTTCTCTCTTCGATTTCGGGACGATAAGACCATAGCAGTTACAGTTCCCTCTGTCAAACCTCTTGAAAAAAAAAACTGCCAGCTAGCTAGGCTGGTTAGGGTTATCTGTTCTCCAATTTCTCCTCCCTGTTTATAGTCCCACAGCCAGACCCTAGTCTACTCTCTGATTAAGTTTAACATTCCCTAGCCAGACGGTCTTTTCCTCTTCTTTTCTTTGTGTGCTTTAAGAGATGAGTTTGCCGAAATCTAAATCGGTCTCGAGTCTAGAGATATGATCAATTTTCCGTGGCGAAGCATGGGCGATTTTCTAGTAGGAAACAGAAATACGTACCCTAAAGAGAAATTCCCATTTTCTGTTTGCAGTGCCTCCAAAAATCATCGACGAGGAAACAAGTGGTGACATTGAAGTTCCGGAGGGCGGGAACATCACATTGCAATGTCGCGCTAAGGGAAACCCAACGCCGAGAATATCATGGAAACGAGATGACTCACGTCCTATAAAGCTCAAAAGAGGGCGAGACAATAATGGTGAGAAAAATACTTTTAGATATACAGTAGAACCTCGATTATTTCAACTAATTGGGACCGGGGCTAGTTGAAATGACCACTTTCTATGATGTTTTCCTCTGATGAGATAGGATATTCTTTTAAAGAAAAAATAATGGCTTTTGGAGTTGAAATAATAGAGAGCTGAAGTAATGGAAGTTGACTCCAAACACAAAAAGCCCACTCCGAGGCGTAGGTGTAGGGGCGAACAGCCCTAAAGGATGGGTTAAGCTACTAAGAATCTATTACGATGGAAGTTGAAATAATCAAGGTTCTACTGTATTTTATATTTTCAGATTGAATTTTATAGGTATTAGTAAGATTTATATTTATAGTCCGCTGAAGGCAACTTTGGAATACACTTGGATGGGTGACTGACTGCGATTGCCTCAGTGACTTGAAACAATGATAGAAGTCTGGAATGGATGACTTTGTGTAAGTTTGCAACATGAAGTGAAGATAAGACCATAGCAGTTACAGTTCCCTCTGTCAAACCTCTAAAAAAACCCCCTCTTGAAAAAAGTCCAAGAAGATGTTTCAAGGAAAACGTTCTCTCTTTTTTCATAAGAATCCACTTCAATCAAATCAAATTTGCTTGGTATCCCATCAAAAAAAAAAATCGGGATATCGACAGGAAGCTCTTCCCGATTTCAGGGATTTTTATGGTAACAGGTTTACCGTTTGAGATGGAATGATCACATGATCAGAAGAATTTAGAGATGAAAGGGGGAAGGGATCGATTTTTCTTAGAATTCCTTCCGTCCCCTGATGAATTTAATGTTAATACTTTCGCATTATCTTGTTTAGGACCCCTGTCTCATAGGGCTCCTGAAAAAGAAAATATAGGTACCTGTTAGGTACATACATAAGAAGAAAAAAAACACATCAAAGTACACTACCGTACCTGTTTCTTGGAAGCTCACTGCAAAGACTTTTATTACGAAGAACGTAATATAGGGTAAGTGTACCATTTATTCGCCCACCTAAAAAACGTATCATTTATTGGCCTCACATTTATTTTTCTAATTTTTGTTTTTATGACTATACAATTTTTGAATAGCACTGGTTCGCTAGCAGTCTATATGCCCTTTCTTTTGATGAAATTGGATCTTGAAAAAGTTCGTTCAGTTCAGACTTAATATGTGGTGTATGGTACAGGTGGGCCAATAAATGGTACGTTTTTTAGGTGGGCGAATAAATGGTACACTTACCCTA
>NW_007385796.1:2436-2937 GCF_000475195.1 Diaphorina citri
GGGGGATGGGCATGGTACGACAAGGCCACAAGCGTCTAATGTAGCAGTTGTTTCATTGCTACAAAATCAAAACGGTCAACCTGATAGTGAATGGCTGGCCTTTGTCTATTAGCTATAACCTAGGTATTTGCTTTTGCTTTCTTGTTTCCAGCCAATGAGAACATAACGGGTGAGGTGCTCACGCTGAAACGTATGGATCGCCGTCAGAGTGGTGCAATATTCTGTATTGCATCCAACGACATACCACCGGCCGTTAGCAAGCGAATGCTTATCCATGTCACATGTAAGTTCTTACCTTATAGGTTAAGTATTTTCATGAGGTGGTTTGGCCATGTATAAAGAGGAGAGATGAAAGTTATACATACGAGCATACATATATAGGATAGGTAAGTCAGCTCCCATAAAAATTTCAAAGTTGGCTCGCATGGTGTAGTGGTCACTGCGCTCGCCTTGCACGCGGGAGACCCGGGTTCGATTCCCGGCGGGGTCAAGAAATTTGTA
>NW_007385797.1:0-2937 GCF_000475195.1 Diaphorina citri
ACCCCCCAAAAAAAAAGTTAAAAAAAAAAAAAAAAAAAAAAAAAAAAAAAAAAACAGGATGTACAAAAGAGTTGGGGCATGATTTTGGACAAAAGAAAATCGTGAGTTCATAGGTAAATCTTACCTTTAAAACGTAAAGAGAACAATAAGTGTCCTCAGATTTTATTTGACTTGATTCCACAGAAATGATTGTTTATTTTCTCTTGATCTCTTTTCCATTAGGTCCATTTTTTTTTTTTTTTTTTTTTTTTTTTTTTTTTTTCTTTCTCCTTTTTACTCTCTCTTTCCTCCCATCCCCCCCCCCTTCTCTCTCATACATTTTTTTTTTTTTTTTTTTTTTTTTTTTTTTTTTTAAACTATTATTTGGCGCGCCTTCATCTAAATATTCTAAAGGTTAAGAAGACATGATAGTAATAAACTTACCCTCAAGTCGGTACCTGATGACAAGTAAGTATTAGTTGCTCATATGTGCCTAAGTAGGTAAAGTAGGTGTAAAATTTGATAATGCCTACATTATAGGCAAAATTTTTATCGTGTCAATTTATTTGATTATCTAGGGAGATAACAGCTAACCTAAATCAAGCATAACCTTAATACAAATTACGGACTTTATGGTCAATTTTGTAATAAATGTGTACCCGAATAGGTTGGTGCTTCCCAAACTAGGGTCCGCGGCCCCTACAAATTACGGACTTTATGGTCAATTTTGTAATAAATGTGTACCCGAATAGGTTGGTGCTTCCCAAACTAGGGTCCGCGGCCCCCGGGGCGAAGGACTTCAAGGCCCCTTAGAAGATCACTTAAAATATAGTCAAGGGGCCACGGAGCGTTCACAATTGAAAAAAAAAAGTTTCATAGCCAATACCTAGCTTCCTAGTCACTAAAAAAAAAAAAAAAAAAAAAAAAAAAAAAAAAAAAAAAAAAAACCCCCCCCCCTCGACCCCAAATTTGTAAATTTGCCAAAAAAAATAATAGCTAATCCCTAAAGAGAATTTAGCTAAAAAAGGGGCCTAGAAAAAACTTTAGGAAACGCTGGGTTAGAACAATATTCGGATTATGATCTAAACTAGATGTAATAAACAGCATGTAGATAGGTAGATATTCTAATGAATTATCTAGTCTATTGTCCTCTCATCACGTGTCTAGATATAATATTCTCATGTAGACAGGATAGAAAGTTTTGATTATTTCGTTATAGGCTCACATTAATCAATACCTATATACTTATATTATGTATACTTATAATTATATTTATACGTATACATTAATCAAAATCAGAGGCGAGGCCCGACGATGTCATTTTTTTCGATAGGATCGATGTTATAGGATGATCAAGAATTCATCCTTTGACTTATAATTTAGTGAACTGAAGAACTAACTCAGAAAAGGGCTCTTACTAGGCCCTTGGAGGTCCGATCTTGACTAAAATTCAGTGAGAAAATTTCCCTTTTTTTGTCGATAAGAGACATAATATACATATCTTATATTAGCGCTGTCAAACTATTTTGACTTGGCGAGCTTAATACTTCCCATTTAGGTGGTGGGTCAACACGAGAACACCATAAAGTAAGCCGTTGAAATATTCGCGATAGAAAAACGAGTGCCAATTCTCTTCACATCAGACGTTTCCATATTTTTTTTTTCACACACTGTAATTTTCATACCTAGGCTAATAAATAATAATGCACCTAGTCATGTTCGATAATTTGAAACGCGAGCACAGAGCTTATACCTTAACAAAAAAATAATTCCCCTACCTTATTAGCCGTGGTGAATATTAATTCAAATAATTATTGCATTGGCGGAATATGAAATAATCTCGCCAACTTTTACTTTTTAAATAGAAACTTTTTTACGCCAACTTTTTCATTATGTATTACAGATAACATACCTATGAGTGCTACGCCATTATTTCATCATTATTACCTATCTGGATTACCTATTTGATTTTATCCAGTCTTAAAAAAAAAAAAAAAATGCAAGCACAGTAGGTACCGCTCCGATTTCTATACATTCCAAAAATTATCGCTGAAAACCATACAAGAAATGACAGTAATTACATATAATTACGTAGATAGCAGATAAAAGTAATTATATTACATGAAATGGCTTTCATAATAAGCTACGAGTTGATGTAATAAATCTTGAGCAAAAAGCTCGCTAACACAATTACACATTGAACAGGTGGACAGTTAATTTCAGAGAATGTGGGGAAGTTAAATGTGAATTTGCTATCTCCACCAATTTTCCAGATCATAACGGTAACAGAGACCCTTCGAGTTAGGTCACAAAGAGTAACAGATGCACACTTGGATAACATCACTGAAAGATCATCCTCTGGTACATTTGGTTTGGTTATAACTTATAACATCAAGGAAAAAGATCCTTTGGTAAATTTGGTTAATTGGGAAAGTCTCGCAAGTGCCAGGTACCTATAATGTACTTATTTACCTACCTCATAGATATATCTAGTTAAATAACTATTACAGGCAAAATTAATAAATGCTATAGATACATACGAGTACTTCAATGAAATACCACGGAAAGATCAGCTCTGGTAAGTTTGGTTAATTGAAAAGGTCTCCAAGTAACTACGTCGTATCCACGTGTATTTTAAACTGTATCGGGTTATGAACCTAAAGTTGGGTACTTGAAGTTGACCTCCTTGATAAGCCTCAATAGGTTACCTACCGGTAAAGTTCAAGTAGTGGAATATCCGAATCATAGATAATTTTGCGCAAAGAGCACCAATAAGTTGGTTGAATGACCCTCCACAGGCAAATACTCACTACGTATAAATACTTTCTCTTGAGTCCAACGAATTTGACATTTTCCTCAGTTATCTGTCTCAATAAATTAGGATTTTTAAAACCTTACTATACTTATACTATGTATCTGTCAAATTGCAAAAAAAAAAAAATAAATAAATAAAAATAT
>NW_007385798.1:0-2936 GCF_000475195.1 Diaphorina citri
GTGTTTAATGAGTCCTTTCACACACAGCGGTATTCTAGTGAAATCCGCGCGTTTTCCCTGCAGATCCGCTGGACGTCCACAGAAATTTAGACCCGCGATCGCGATTTTTTTCCCGCTGCAGTAGTAGTCTTATTAAAAGTGTTGTGATGTAAGGAATATTGATAATAATTTTTAATTTGTTGAAGTGTTACCTATGTAAATGTAAACCGCTGTGTGTGAAAGTGTTGTGATGTAAAGAATATTGATAATAATTTTTAATTTGTTGAAGTGTTACCTATGTAAATGTAAACCGCTGTGTGTGAAAGAAATCGCGGATTTTGAAGGCGGTAAAAATCCGCTCAGTGTGAAATGAGCCTCATGGACATATTTGCATCAGAAGTTTAACCCAAGTCTAAAGTTTTTTGTTGACGTAATTTTCAAGCCTCTGCGTAAGTCGCGGGTTCGATTTCTGTAGACTTGAGAGCAAAGACACAGCCGGATGTTATCAAGAACGAAATGCGTTCTTGAGTTACTTACTTTACTTTCCGTGTCCTCTTCTTTCTCATCAAATCTTTCTTCCCCAGTAAATTGAGACGTAAACTGCCCTCTCATTTGCCGCAAGGAGATCTGCGTGAGTGGCATGTCATCTCCATTTGGTAGCATACCAGGAGATGTTCATGCGTCTGCTCACTGCCGCATCCGCAGGTTGCATCCTCTTCGTACCCCCATAGACTTTTGAGTTAACTTGGAGGGTATCGAGCTATCGAGTCTGCCTTGTAAGCGCTAAAGGCGGTCTCTTCTTGATCCCTTGTGTGCCGCGTCCATAGGACTATTGCACTAAAGTTATAAGCGCTAGGTCGCGGGTTCGATTCCCGACCGGAGCAAACTGTATCGTAAACAAATAAGGTTCGTTCTCGGAACGGCTGGCTTTCTTCTATCCTGGCTTCCCTCTCTCTTCGATTCCGGGATGAAGAGACCTCTGTTATTACAGTTCCCTCCCCTACTTATTTGTTCCAACGGCTGTCTCACTAGGTCCTTATCAGAAATATACTTAAGTACGATGAGTATTTACTTATTTCTTCATTTCTCGAATTAACCAACAATAATCTCACATATTAGGTACATCTTGATTATTTTTGCTTCCAAATTTGATTTTCACACACGACCTTGTTGCTTAGCGTGTAAATAAATAAAATTTGTTTGCTTATTAATTTCCTTCCATTAGACAGGTAGGTATATCAGGCGTGATTATTTTCAATTTCCCTTAGGTCCTTATCAGAAATATACTTAAGTACGGGTATGTACTTATTTCTTGATTTCTCGAATTAACCAACAATAATCTCACATAGGTACATCATAATTTGATTATTTTTGCTTCCAAATATGATTGTCACACACGACCTTGTTGCTTAGCGTGTAAATACTTAAATAAAATTTGTTTGATCATTAATTTTCTTCCATTAGACAGGTATATCAGGCGTGATTATTTTCAATTTCCCTATATTAGGCAGGTGTATGAGCGGTGTCTATGTTTGCATTCCCAGTGTTCGATTTCTCATGACAGTCATGACACACTTCTCTTCTGCCTTTGTTATCACTCTTATCAGTAAAGTTGTGTTATCACCCGAACTGTTAAATCAATACACTCGGAGGAAGTTTATTCCGAGATAAACTTATTGTCATCTCAAAATGTTAAAGGAACCAGGTTGAAATCGAACTGTTAAATCAATACACTCGGAGGAAGTTTATTCCGAGATAAACTTATTGTCATCTCAAAATGTTAAAGGAACCAGGTTGAAATCCTCAAGACTAATAGTGTCATTGCTTTTATTTTTAGTCCGTCCTTCCTTTATTATTACAACAGTAATAAAAAGGTATAAGGGACGGACTATTGTATTCGCTTCGGTGTCGTCTGAGGAACCAGGTTGAAATCCTCAAGACTAATAGTGTCATTGCTTTTATTTTTAACTTTTGAGAAAATATGAATACAGAACTGTCTAAGTGGGACCGGTCTAAATGGGAAATCTGCATCAACGAAGGGAAAAAATCGTGGCCCTTTCATTTATTTTTGTAACTGGGAACCCTGGATAGATGGGAAAAATTTTGCCGGTCCTTTGGATTCCCAATTATACAGGTTCGACTGTAAAAGGTGACGAAGGAGAAAAGAAGGAACCAATTATACAGGTTCGACTGTAAAAGGTGAGGAAGGAGAAAAGAAGGAACATTCAAAGAAGGAGAAGAAGAAGAATAGAAAGTAAAAGAGAAGAGAAGCAAAAAGTAAAGAAGAAAAAGAAGCTAAAGCCAACATGTCCAAACATGTGACTAAACTGACTAAAGTAATCAAGCAAATTAATGAAGACCCATTGTAAATATTTATCACCTGTTATCATCGAATTTGTAAAAACGCGAGACGCGAGGTTAGAGTGGAATTTTTGAGGAAGTCAAATTTATTCAAGCTATGAGCCATCACCTAAGTAACTGAGTGTGGAAAATAACCTCACCGTATGTACCTAATGAATATTATCTCCGTGATTATGATAATACCTGGCGGCTATTCTGTCAAATATACTTATAGGTACCTAATTGGTACCTATTTTGTGAACCAAGCATCGCGTTTAAATACATTTTCGTGCGAAAATTTGGGAAAATTGTCTCTGAAAGTTTTCTCAGTAGAAACAAACTGTCCCATTGGAAAATAAATAAAATCAAACTGCTGGAAAACCGTTGCGCAAACGATTCAGATGAAATATAATTTGTTTCATAGCAACAACTGCTACCGTAGACTCTTGTGGTCTGTGTCGTAGCATGCCCATCCCGTAGTTTTTCATATAAAAGATTGGCGAGAAGACAGAAGAGACTCAATACTCCCCATTTAGGTGCTTGGCAAACACCAGAAAGTAACCCATTGAAATATTTGCAATCAAAATACGAGTGCTTTTTTTTTTTTTTTTTTTTTT
>NW_007385799.1:0-1830 GCF_000475195.1 Diaphorina citri
GTATCTGCGAAATCCGCGGTTTGTTCGCGAAATCCGCGGTTTGTTCGCGAAATCCGCGGATTGTTCGCGAAATCCGCGGATTGTTCGCGAAATCCGCGGTTTGTTCGCGATGTCTGCGGTTTGTTTGCGGTATCTGCGGTTTGTTTGCGGTATCTGCGGTTTGTTTGCGGTATCTGCGGTTTGTTCGCGATATCCTGATATCCTCGGTTTGTTCGCGATATCCTCGGTTTGTTCGCGATATCCTCGGTTTGTTCGCGATGTCCGCGGCTTGTTCGCGATATCCGCGGTTTGTTCGAGGTATCTGCGGTTTGTTCGCGATATCTGCGGTTTGTTCGCGGTAGCTGCGGTTTGTTCGCGAAATCCGCGGTTTGTTCGCAAAATCCGCGGTTTGTTCGCGATGTCCGCGGTTTGTTCGCGATGTCCGCGGTTTGTTCGCGATGTCCGCGGTTTGTTCGCGATGTCCGCCTCACGGGGGATAATAGATAAAGGATCTTTAGCTGCCTGGTCTACGGCCTCATTGCCGCGAATGCCGCAGTGAGAGGGACACCATATCAGTTTGACATATTTCCCCACAGCTTTTAGGTCGCTCCATGCCGAATAGATTTGGGAGATGATAGGGCAGGAAAAGTAAGGATTAGCTATGGCAGATAGGGAACCCATGGAGTCACTGACTATTAAGAATCTCATGGCAGGGTGATTTATGATGGACCTGAGACAGAGGAGGATAGCAATTAGTTCGGCTGAAAAAATGGAGTTAATAGAATTCAACATATTGGCTGACAGAATGCCATCAACACTAAAGGCACAGCTGGTAGAGGTGGCGGACTTGGAGCCATCTGTAAAACATAACACATAAGTAGAATATTTTGACCTAATAATATCAAGAAATTTTTGCTGGTAAGCCAATGGGGAAGTGTTAGCTTTTTTACAAGAGCTCAATTGAAAGTCAAAATCGGGTAAGAAGGTGTTATCAAACCAAGGGGGGATATCTCTGGAGTACGGAAGAATATGACTCGATCTAACACAGTTATTGAAGGCCGTCATCTCACCAAATCTAAGACATAAGGGTTTCGGTTTATTAACGGTAAATTTCTCAGCGGGCAAGACCTGGTTGAATAAGACATTACGTACAGGATTGAATGGTGAGCCACCGACTTTAGCGATGTAATTCATAGTCAGCTTGTCTCTTCTTAGTTTAAGTGAAGGGATCCCGGACTCGACATATAAACTAGGGATAGGACTGGTGCGAAGTGCCCCTGTAGCTATACGAATACCAGAGTGGTGGACCGTATTTAGTTTCCTTAAATTACTCTCTTTGGATACAGGGCTTTAAATACACTGGAGAGCAATAAATTCGGGGCACCCTTATTTTTTGGTTTTTCTCTTACTGCTGCTCAGTGTTCAATTTTTTCCGGTAAAACCATTATTAATGTTTTTTGCTGTAAAGTTTAAAACTTATTCCACAAGACCGCATACCTACATACCCTGTGAGTAGAAAGAACATTAATTTACTACTGGAAAAAAATAAAAAAAGTTCTGGACCCTAGCCGGAACCTTTTTTTAAACTCCATTTTTGCCCTATAAAACTACTTGTAAAAAAGGAACGATCTTTAAAAAGTTCCAGCTAGGGTCCAGAAATTTTTTCTATTTTTTACCAATAGTAAATTAATGTTCTGTGTTCTTTTCTAAAGCACCTGGTTCAAAAATGGTGTAAAAATATTGAGGAGAAAAAAAAGTTACACCAACATTCATCTCCAAAAACATGCATTTTCAGCATAAAACTGATCCTTGTTTTTCATTTTTCTTTTTTTACTCACAGGGTATGTAGGT
>NW_007385799.1:2645-2935 GCF_000475195.1 Diaphorina citri
GCGCTGATATCCCTAGGTTACATTAGATTGAATAGATTGAGGGTTTTGAAGTATAGGAAAAGAGCATCAACCCCTTCAACATCGTCAGATAGGGAGGGAGGTGAGGGCAAAGAGGAGCGGATGTGGGCATGTGTGGGGCAGACAAGGATGTGTTGGATGGAGAGGGTTTCCCCACATTGGCACACAGGTTGAGGTTCACGGGTGAACAAATATTCATGGGTCAGTCGTGTGTGGCCAATCCTGAGCCTCGTGAGCACCACCTCCTCCATCCTGGTGCTCCTTTGACTGGA
>NW_007385800.1:0-317 GCF_000475195.1 Diaphorina citri
TTAAATTCATTAAAGTACAAACTTAAGTACTTACTTGACAAAGAACTCGACATGCTGCATACTCTGTTCGTAATTTTTGCCTCCCACTTCTTGACAATGGACACCGACAAACTTCGGATCCAGCCTGGTAACCGTCTGAAAACAAACCAACACAAGTTTACTTTTAGAACATAAATTTAGTTAGCTTGGTTGGTAGCACGTCTGCCTTGCAAGCGCTAGGCCGCGGGTTCGATTCCCGCCCTTTTTTTTATCCTGAAGGGACAAGGTTTGTACCTCGGAACGGCTGGCTTTCTCCTATCCTGTCTTCCTTCTTTCTT
>NW_007385800.1:1878-2935 GCF_000475195.1 Diaphorina citri
GTTTTTTTTTCTTTAGAATTTTAAAATACGCCAGCCCAGAGCGCTAATCAAAGACTCTCGGTAAAACCAAAAAGAAGAAGAGAAGAAGAAATTTTATGTCGCTCGAATTAAATTGCTTTACGCAGAATATGGAACATCAAAAAAAACTTTCATGGATCCTTAGAAGGATCTTGAAACCGATTGCCCACAAGAGCACCACAGTCCGGACACTACTCTATAAGTATCTCCTTATGTCCATCGCCTTTATCATTTTTAAAAATAGAGGGGGATCCTTGTTCTGGATAATCTTTTGCATGTCCTTTGGACATAGATTTTTTTTTTTTTTTGAAATCTACCCTAGGATTTTGGTAACGTTTTTCGTGTTCACCCTGTATACATTGGAGCTAGGCAGGTAAATGTGCTTACAAGTGACATCTCGTGACAGGAAAGTTGTATGGCCTTATAAAGATACATACACTATGTCTACAACCTGCCTAAAGTATCTACAAAGTACGTCAGAACTATGATTCTAGGTATTATTATTATTATAGTGTGTCCAGATCAATGTGACAGCAAAAAAATAGGCATTGTTGCCAAACATGTCACATGTGCAATGGTAGAGATAAAAGGGGAAGGTATATTGCACAGTGCTTCCTCCGACAGAGAAACAAAGTCAGGTAAGGCGATATCCACCTTACCTGCTCTGGAATCAAACCTCTGAACTTAGAGCTCTGGTTTTGGCTACAAAAATTTACGACTGGATGCCCTTCGCACTCAACCTTTGCTAATTCTAAAGCAAGGGAAATTTCAGGCTGGTATGCTCCCTGTTTAAAGTCCCCCAGCCAGACTATGCTGGTCTACTCCCATTTTTAGATCATAAATCATAAGTGAAAAAGAAATAAACAAATTTAATTGTTTGTTATGTAAGGATTTGATAGTGTAAGGATTAAAATAAAATTATGTTATGTTAAAATGTACCTATTTATTGTCGGGGAAATACATACCTATGAAGAAATTCGGTAGGGTATCCCGTCAGTTTGACAAATGACGGACCACAACAGTTAATTCCTACTTACAC
>NW_007385801.1:0-2935 GCF_000475195.1 Diaphorina citri
TCCTCACCCAGCCTGGTCACATCCTCACCCAGCCTGGTCACATCCTCACCCAGCCTGGTCACATCCTCACCCAGCCTGAGTGGTGCCGGAAAAAGTCAGCAGCTTGCGATTTGTTTTCCCGTGTTCACACGTGGTCGGCGTTTTTCGTCAGCCCCTCAATCAACCCATCAGGTGTGATTGTTTCAGGCTGACATTTGGTTTTGCCTACAATTTTTTTTACGAGTGGATGCCCTTTGCAACTCAACTTTCGCGATTTCTCTAGTAAGGATACCAACTACTAACCACGGTAGGTAATCTATACTAATCCATCAGGAACTGGTCCCTTCAAAGTGCTATCTCCGCTAGGTTCCTAACTCAGCTAGGTGAAGTAAGAAAAGGATAGGGAAAGTAAAAAAGTACCTCCTTGATATTAAAATAAAAGGAAAAACATATCCACATACTAGAGAGTAGTTGCCACATACTGGGGTGTAGTTATGTGTGCGACCTTAACGACCCAAGTGCGGTAAGGGGGGATAATGGTTGATAGGGGTGGGTCTGGGGTGGTAATAATGGTGGGTATGGGTGGGTAATGGTTTTGTTAGTGCTTTCTAACATATATCGAACAATTTCCAATAGATTGTGAAAAAACCGCACAATAAGCACGACATTTTATGTGCGGTTTTTTACATTACCGCAAAACTCTCGACGTCTTTGCGGTATCCGAGTACGACAGTGTAGAACAGCGAAGTGTTTAGAACTTTTCCAAAGTTTATTGTAAATTTTTTTTTCTTCATTATTTCCTTCTTCTTTTTTAAGAGGTTTGACAGAGGGAACTTTAACTGCTATGGTCTTATCGTCCCGAAATCGAAGAATTTTACTACCTTACCATCTTCCTGCCTATCTTTACATTGAAAGCCTTGTGAAAATTGCAAATTGTGACCCTACTAGTTTGTAATTTTACTATCTCGTCTATCTACCTGCTTATTTTACATTGAGAACATTGTGAAAATTAGGAATTTCTTTCCAAGTCAGCCGCTATACACTGATAACAAACTTCATTGAATGATAAATGATAGCTGAGAGCTATCATAAAGCCCAGAACGGGAAAAATTTCGACCCCACCGGGAATCTTGTACCTCCTGTTGTCTTTTTACCAGATCTTATAGTGCGTTCAACGTACTACCACCTCTGGGTATAAATTTAATTATTCTGGAGTTTAATTAGTAGGTAGATAAGGAAATTAGATTTGGGGAAATAATTAGAATATATGCCAAATTGAATTTCTTGACCCAAAACTCCAAACCCGGTCCATATCCACCCTAGATATAGAGTTCAATATTAGAGTGTCGGAACCCAGTCAACCGATTAGGCTGCCGGCACCCTAGTTTTTTTTCTCAGTTACACACTTTTAGAACACCTTGTCATCTCAAAAGTTAAAACAAGACAATTCCATTTTAAAAGCTTGAATTTAATTAGTCCACTTTTTCAAGTTCAGCACAAGTTCCTCTTGTTTTTTATTGTTCACCTACATTCCTTTCTAGATCAAACAAAGTAGGGACTACCTAATAGTGTTTTTTTTTTCTCTCTCTCTCTTTCTTCTTCTTTTCCTTCTCCTTCTTCTTCTTCTTTTTCCTCCTCCTCTTCTTCTTCTTCTTTTTCTTCTTCCTCTTCTTCTTCTTCTTCTTCTTCTTCTTCCTCCTCCTCCTCCTCCTCCTCCTCCTCTTTTTAATTTCATCTATGAGTTCTGACGACATTGTTGTTCGACAATATCTGCTATGTTTTCTTCAAATTCTTCTCGGAATGAAAGCATCTCTCTCTCTCTCTTTCTTCTTCTTTTCCTTCTCCTTCTTCTTCTTTTTCCTCCTCTTCTTCTTCTTCTTCTTCTTCTTTTTCTTCTTCCTCTTCTTCTTCTTCTTCTTCTTCCTCCTCCTCCTCCTCCTCCTCCCCCTCCTCTTTTTAATTTCATCTATGAGTTCTGACGACATTGTTGTTCGACAATAATATCTGCTATGTTTTCTTCAAATTCTTCTCGGAATGAAAGCATTGAGTCTTCCCGCTTCCAGGTATTTTTCAATTGGTTTTTGCTTTCTTTTACACTTGGAAGGGTTTTCCGTCTCCTCATTCTTGGGTATCTAAGTCCTTTGTTGGAGATTTTTTCTTTGATACCTATCTAGATCTAGCTTTTTAGATTGTCATTTTTTCCTTTCCTTTGTCCTAGTAATGATCTTTATATTGTATTTATTTTTTCAAGAGCTGATGAACATGTATGTCTCTTTTCCCTTAGGAATCATAGGTACCTACCTACTTTTTTGTGAATATTATTTAAACCTAAAACTTCACTCCCACAGTCATACTCATACCAACCCACCGCAAACACATGTAGGTACCTACCTACTTTTTTGTGAATATTATTTAAACCTAAAACTTCACTCCCACAGTCATACTCATACCAACCCACCGCAAACACACAAATTATAAAATCATAATCAACGCTGCTTCGTTTTGCAATCATTACATTGTAAAATTGTAAATATAAAGTTTACAACTTTACAATGTTGTTTTTTAGTTTTCCCTTTTTTTCCATGATGAATATTACAAAAAAGTTCTCAAACTTTTGCTCCGTGCTCTAGAATTCTAGATTAAAAAGACAGTTACCCAATATTCCAGATTGAAATCACACAAAAAATATCGAACAATTTCCAATAGATTGTGAAAAAACCGCACAATAAGCACGACATTTTATGTGCGGTTTTTTACATTACCGCAAAACTCTCGACGTCTTTGCGGTATCTGAGTACGACAATGTAGAACAGCGAAGTGTTTAGAACTTTTCCAAAGTTTATTGTAAGATTTGTTTTTCTTCATTATTTCCTTCTTCTTTTTTAAGAGGTTTGACAGAGGGAACTTTAACTGCTATGGTCTTATCGTCCCGAAATCGAAGAGAGAAGGAAGACAG
>NW_007385802.1:0-1254 GCF_000475195.1 Diaphorina citri
AGCGCCTGTGGTGATACAGTCCGCTTATTTTCTATTCTTGTACAATTTGCTCTTGGGATATATATGTAAAACTAAACACTTGTTGATGGTCAAAAGCATGTATTCTCCGTCTCTCTTATATCCGGGACACAAGTTTTTGGATGCTTTGTTTGTTCTTTTAACCGCCTAATACCCTGCTACCTACTTATCCGCCTGTGTAGTTAATAGGAAGTGGATTGGATTCCATTCTCTTACTTAATCCACGTCCATTATGTCCAATGGGAAAATTCATGTGGTGCTAATTTTCCAAAATCTTTTTTCTTAGAAATATGTAGCTAGAAAACGAGCTAGAAAACATTTAGGTATTTCTATTTTCTTAATCTCAATTGATATAGGGAGGACCTGTTAAAATGTCTAGCTTTCTGCAAAGGGAGTGAACGGAGTATTAGGAGGGTATGACGGAGCAGGGGTAGGAGGTTCATTTCATTATCTCGAAATAATGTGGTGGGCGTAAAAACTGGGAACATGGAAGGTGTATATTCGTTTCTGGGCGGAGAAGAGGGGGCTGTATTAGGATTTTAGGAGTAGGGGGTGTAGGTAGTAATAATTAGAAAGTGAAAGTTTGATGTGCCCTGATGGATGGGACGAGGAAATGGAAAAAAAAAGGGAAAATTATGGTGGGATGAAGTCAAATTATTCCCACGTTGGGTTCAATGTTGTGTTTTAATTATATTTATGGGTGTTGGTTCGATTTTTTTTTTTTTTTTTTTGTTTAAAGCAACTTTGGCCTACAAAAACTAGAGCCCACTAAGGTAAGGCAGGACGCCTATGTGACGACCACCCATACCAAAATATCAACCCAGCCACACATCGTTGCTTAAGTGATCCATCTGGAACTGGAGCTTTTAGCCCAGCCTATAGCGCAGGCTGGGATGTTGATGAGCCACTTTTCTTTTTCCATAATTTTCTAAAATACAAATTTTTCCCATTTTCATTTTCCCAATTTCCCTTTTCTCCCCTTTTGTTGATTTTCCACCCTTTTTCCTATATTGCTTTCTCTCTTCAGGTCCTTCATTTTGATTGATTGATGGCAACCCGTCTCTTTCTCCCTTCTCCCCTTTCCTTGTGTATATGTCTCGCTATAATGACAGTCAGCATTGTGGTAAGGTTGTGAGTCTGATGTCTCTTTTTTCCCTCATTCCCTGTCTCTTTCTCTTCTCCCCTGCCCATTTCCCTCCTCCTCTCTTTCCCTGCCCATTTCCCTCCGTGCCTCCT
>NW_007385802.1:1504-2934 GCF_000475195.1 Diaphorina citri
AACACAGCATTTACTTATCAGGTCCTTCATTTTGATTGATTGATGGCAAACCAGGTCCTCTTTTCCCCTCTAGACATCAACCCTCTATCACAAACATCACCCCCCACGATTTGTCTCTGCTACCCACTACAACAACACCCAACCCAATTAACCCACATTGCTCACTCACAACACCCATCTTCCATATGTACACATCTATTTTTAATTTCACTTGCGCGATATCGCCAATCAAAAGACACTCATTATTCAAAAGGTATGTTACGTACGACTGACACACTCAACATGAATCTACAACCTACAACACATATCTCTTCCCCTACTACCCATCTAATAATCACCATTAAATCATACAATGGACTGAATACCACTTAAAGATTCTACAATACATCAAAACTAGAAAAAGTTACAAAAATTAATACCCACACAACGGAGCCTCATATATATCTTCGCTTTCCAAGCAACGTGAGCGAAAAATGAGATCAACGAGATTATAACACATTTCTTCTACGACTTCTAGAATCCCCGAGGATCAAATCCATCTTGAAACACATACTGACGTAAAAACCATGAACTTGACGTCAGAACCATACGCTCCCGTACAACGAATAACATCCAAAATGTCCCGCCAAAGCTCCCTCGCAGGCGAGCGACGCAATGTGTGTTTGTAGCGCCATACATTTCTATTTCGCCATTTCTTTCTGCTCTGTCCGCAAGCGTGCTTGCCATACTCAACACTACATCTACCTAGCGGACGAAAAAAACAACTGCGTAAAGTCTGACGTCACACATCTTTGAACTCTTTCATTAGAATGGAAAATAAAAATTGAATTTTCGACCTTTTACAGTTATTTTTTTGGAGTTTTGACCTCGGATTTGGATTTGTCCCAACTTTTTACATAGGAATCGACCATTTATTTATATTTTTTACCCATTTGCAACTGCTCCATTCATTTCCTCTATCTTCCTCAATCAATTCCTCCCTGTCTTTTTTCCCTCTTTTCGCCCCCCTCCTTTATAATAAGGAAAGAGGAAAGTATAATAAGGAAAGAGGAGTATAATGTAATCGGCTCAAATTTTTTAGTACATTTGTCTAGAATTCTAGATTAGGATTAGGATTTTTTATCAGGATTTTTCTTGTATTTATTTTTTATCTTTTTCTCTTATCAGGATTATCAGCATCAGTTTTACGATCAAAACAATATCCTACTGAATTTGACCGTAGTCCTGCAATTTTGAGGGCGACGTGACGCGATTTTACAGTCTGAAAATGAAACTTTTTTTGGCCTATCGCCTTCCTCCTCTTCTTCGTCTTCTTCTTCCTCTTTCTTTGCTCGTTCCTTTCCTTTTCCTCCTCCTCCTCCTCCCTCCTCTTCTTCTTGTTCTGCATGAATAATTCACCATCATTATGCTCTTCACTTTTGTTTCTGTCC
>NW_007385803.1:0-2934 GCF_000475195.1 Diaphorina citri
CGATGGTGTGGGTGGTGTGATGGGGTGTGTGGTGTGATTGTGTATATGGTGGGATGAGGTGTGTGGTGCGATGGTGTGATTGTATGGGTGGTGTGATGGTATGGATGGTGTGTGGTGTATATGATGGGATGAGGTGTGTGGTGCAATGGTATGGGTGGTGTGATTGATGCTATGGTGAGAATGTTGTGTGTTTTGTGTCTGTTGTGTGAGCTTGATGGGTTTACCGACGCAGGTCGGGGCCTGCTGGTTTACTATTATCACATGACTTTCCTTATCCTAATAAATATAGACTGACACTGTAAATGGAAAACTATTTCATACAAATTATCTCTTTTACCTGTACCAATGACCTTTTGGTTTTTCATGATCTTTGCCTCACCATTGGTGGGTAATCCGGCCCTGAACACAGCCTTCATGAGCGTGTAAAGTTGGCCGGAAATTTGAAATTTTTTTTCTGCAACTTGTACAATCTGAATTCATTTTTTACTTTTTATCTCAAGTTTGCATGTTTACATTATACTTTTCATTTATATTAGATATTACAAACAAGCAAATTACAGAGCAAACAAAAATAAATACAAAATAAATTTTAAACAACTTTTTATCTCAAGTTTGCACGTTTACATTATACTTTTCATTTATATTAGATATTACAAACAAGCAAATTACAGAGCAAACAAAAATAAATACAAAATAAATTTTAAACATTGCCGCTGGGACAGAGGGTTAGAAAAAATATCCAACACTCTCACGCTAACCTTGCTTAAGTTACCACTCCAATGCAAAACTGTGGAAACAATATCCTATCTCACCTTGTCTGAGCTCATCTCAACCCGGTACATAACCACACCCGGGTTGAGATGAGCAGCCCATTGCTATGTTGAAAATAGGGTTGCCAACTTTTTTTTCGCCATATATGGTACAAACTAGCAAAATGGTGAAAAAATACAGATTTCCCGATTTTTACCCGGAACAATGGCATGCACTACTTACGCCACATGAGCCTCTCTCAGCATGAGTGTATCTTCTCTTGGAAGATACTGGAAGTAAGAATCACGGCTCATACTTGAAACTCCACACTAACCTTGCTTAAGTTACCACTCCAATGCAAAACTGTAGAAACAATATCCTATCTCAACTTGTCCGAGCTCATCTCAACCCGGTACATAACCACACCCGGGTTGAGATGAGCAGCCCATTGCTATGTTGAAAACCCAGAAGAGGTTAGGTACCTAGTAGAACAGCCGTGGTAAACAATAATAGTAGGTACACAGAAAAAAGATGGAAGACCATGTGAAGAACAAAGGTTACAAAAACAAAAAGAGAATACTTACGCAACATGAGCCTCCCTCAGCATGAGTGTATCTTCTCTTGGAAGATACTGGAAGTAAGAATCACGGCTCATACTTGAAACTTTGGAATAATTAACCCTTTGAAGCATACCGGTTTCACAGTGTAACCACCTTCTATACTGCGCCTCAGACGTACACAGATATAGGAATCATGCTGATTTCTTATTCGATTTGATACTGGTGCTGTTCTCTATCGGCCGCTCAAAGAATTTAGTAAAACAATAGAGTAAATTAACAGATAGATGAGAGTAGTATTGTCACTCAAAACTGTTGAAGCTTCTTTTTTACATTCTTTATAGACCACCTCAGATTATCTCTGGATTGAGGCCTACGCTTGATTCAACCAGGGTAAAGGTAGGAAGGTGATTGAACCTCTCCCGAGATATTCCAACTTGGTAAGCCGCAGCAAAATAATTTTCTATTTTGCGTAAAACTTTAGTTAAAGTAAAATACCCAATTACCTACGAACTCTTCAGCAACTTCAGCTTAATCAGCTTCACTCTGATATCTTTAAAAAAAATTAAAACACTTTTTATCTTCTTTTTCAAATTCAAATTTACATCAAAATTTGAAATATGGCGCCACGCTGCTACAGGAGTACAAGCACAATTTTGTAACAGTGTTGTCAGATCTTATAACTGATAACATAAAACGGCAAAAGATTTTTTTCCCTTTTGACGGCAAGGAATTTTTCTTTGGCTCGGGCTAACCACTTGCGATAGCACGTTACTGATAGCAGCCATCTAATTTACAGGTAATACAGGGTGTTAGATTCCTTTATTTTTCGGGGGAACCTATTTCTATGGGATCTCAATTTTTCGGCACCATAATCAGGGGCGACCATTCGACCAAAGAGGGGTTCAACTTCGAAATCTTAAATGTGAACCCCAATGTAAAGAACGTCCCAACTCAATCCGACAATCAATGCCGGAGACCGGAGTCATGCCATATTAAAAATTTATTATTATTTTTTTTCATGTTCTCCCACCCATGTAAGGGGAGCACCAAAAATGGGAAATTAATATTGATTGCTGATTTGTGCTGCAAATATAGGTCCCACTAAACTTCACTAAAGGTTCATATTGAAATTTAAATTCACACCCAAAAATTAAATTTGGACTTTCGGCCCTGTTTTGGCACTAAAAATTGACCATCGAAAATAGAGAAGGAAGATTTTTTCCAAGTCACTAAATAAATTATCTTTTCATATTCATTTTCTTTCACTCAGTCCAAAAATATTTTTTTTATTTTTTTAAAAAAAAAAAAATCTATTGGAAAGGATTGGTATTATATCACCCATGAACACCCACTTTCCCCTATCTGAAGGGTGTCCCAATAAGAGTGCAAGATTTGATTGGTTAATAATAAAGTATGGTTCTCCATGGAATAAAATGGACTTATTAGATGATTTGAGAAGTAAACATTCTGAAATTTTGTATGGAACAATAATCAGACAAATAACTTCTTCGACTTTGATGGTATATTCGTTTCCTTTGGACAAAATTTTTTTGATGACAAATTCGAGGAAATCAGGCTGTATCTTGTTGATGCAACTTTCATTTTCACCTTTCAATGCTTCAAA
>NW_007385804.1:0-560 GCF_000475195.1 Diaphorina citri
TTTTATTTTTATTTTATAAGTTTCCATTTATTGGTTTTTCAGAACAACTCCCTCATCAAATAAATTGTTAACAAATGGTATACCCATCCGTAAAAGCCGGAGCTTGTGCCACGGATGGGGAGTTTATAGTTTTGGTATATTTGAATTTCTGGCAAGGGAAATTTGTTCATGGGCATACCCAGACTAAATTTCTACCCTTGTCTCCCTGTCGATACTTTATGTTTAGACACCCTGTATATGAACATTGTACAACACTCAATGCTCAATCTCTGTGTGTATATTGTAGCAGTTTTATTATTTATGCTCTTGGGACCCTACAAACCCTTTCCTTCTCTCCCTTCTATCCGTTCTGAACTTTCAACAATATTTTCAACAGTTTCATTTCTCAGTGAAATGGTCTGTTTGTTTTAGAAAGTTCTCGGCTCTCGATCGAATTAAAGTATAACTTTTAGGTACCTACCTACCTCCCTGTGAGTTATTCCTGACTCGGTTCCCATAGGTATTCATCTACGTCCGGCCAGCCAGCCAGCCAGCCAGTTTTTTTTTTTTTTTTTTCTTTT
>NW_007385804.1:651-2932 GCF_000475195.1 Diaphorina citri
CTCTCTCTCTCTCTCTCTCTCTCTCTCTCTCTCTCTCTCTCTCTCTCTCTCTCTCTCTCTCTCTCTCCCTCCCTCCCTCCCTCCCTCTCTTTCTGTCAGTCATCTTGGTGTCCGCTTTCTCTCCTTCCATTTTGAAAATTCGCAGTCGAAACTCATTGGCTTTCAGTCCACTAAGATCAATTTTTTCTCTCATGGCCAAGGCTACAATCAGCGTTTAAACTCGGTTTAAGTTTAACTCTTGGATTAAGCAATTTGATTGGTTGATTTTGAAATTTTTAGCCAATCAGATTGCTCAGTTGTGGCCGCGGCCATTGGTGACCTTAATAGGTGAAAGAATTGTCTCCTGTTATGTCTAGATTCTGAAGACTCACGAGGCTGAGTCAATTGTCCTCACGAGGCACCACCGAACTAGAAGCAACACCGTCGGGAATCGAACCAGGGACATCAGGCTTGCAAGCCCTAGAGTGATCTGTGTTACTGATTCGTCCACGGAAGTTGATATTGACGATAAAGTTTCATCTTCCTCTACCTCCTCTGTCTTTTCCCTAAATATCCGTTTATCCTCAAGTTACGTTGCCTGATATTAAACCTAATATACCTATAAACATTGGATAATGACCACAAGAAGTAATGGTTGTGTATTTATATCTGTAGCATGGCGTAGATCGTTATCCGTACAGTGAAACTGACGTGAGTCAGCAAAATCCTCGTATATTCTCAGCATAATCCTTTATAGTACTGTATCTCGTGGGAAGATGGGTGTTCTCCTTAAACGAAGCCCGTAATTCTAAGTTCTCCGAAAGCGAAGCAAGTCTACTAATGATTTCACCTTTTTGTCTTTTTTACAGGAGGCCATGGAACGAAGATTCTTCCCTGAGGTATCACAAGTCACAACTGATGATTGTGTTATCAGGTAAGTCGTATTCATAATCATATCAAATCCGCCAATTGAAATTTTCAATCAGGCTCTATGTAAGGGCAGTCGCCCTTGAGCTTTTTTGCTCTTAAATGTAATAATATACGAAAGAAAGGGCCTATAATTTTGAGAGGTTCTGGAGGATCTACTATCCATAGTCTTGTCAAAACAGAATACCATCTTTCGAACATCGTCCTATACTGACCAGAGATTGTTCTAATGTTTAACTTGATATTTCAAAAACCTACAACTGAACTATTTCGAGTGATGATGAAGATTTGAAAGTTGAGGATGTCCTGATAGTCATCTTACTGATGGACTGACATTCAGCTCCTTAGTCAGATCCTTCCTTATTGACAGTCAGATCCTCATCATTAGCTCCTGGACCAGGATTCCTGGTTCCTATTATTAGAGTTCTAGTCTAGAATCCATCTGACATCTAGTTCAGTGGAAGGGCTGAATAGGTCACGAAAAGAACTTGTGACGTTTGCCAATTTTTTCGGGAAAATAAAGCTATTGTGGGAGTAACAAATACTCGGAATAACAGTAATAATACTAAACAGTATAACATATCAATCGGTACAGATCGCATGGCTAAACTGACATCTCGAGAACAATAGTTGAAGCTCATTTCCACATCAATAGATTTCTCACACGACCAAGAATCGGCAGTTCCGATCCCAATTCCGCGAATCCCCTAGGCCGGCGGTAGTTCATAAATTATTTCCTTTTTTTTTGCGAAATTTACGATCGACTTACGATTGTCTTTATCGTTTCGGAAACAATAGGGGATGTTTGGGATCTTGGAATGGTAAACAATAGGGATCTCTAGCGGACAATAGACCACACTGGGCAAACCTAATCGGTGTGCATTATGGAAATTGGCCCTCCCCTCTTGCTCTCTCTCTCTCTCTCGCCGTCCTTTGTCCTCACTTTAGCTGGAAATTTGTTGTCAAACCAAGAGGTATTAACCCAATTGTGCTTATGTGTGTCCCTATGGCGTTTTAAAAGTCTTGTGCTTTAACTTACATTAGGCCTCAACGATTCTTCTATGACCTATTCGATAGCAAGGTAAGGTCCATGTAGATCGGACAGAATACATCCAGTAAACATCAAACACCTTCAGAATTTCGTCTGTAGTTCAAAAGTTGAGTGTTCAAGATGTTCAAGATATCCCTTGACATGCTGTGATACAGTGATAAGGAACTTTTCCAATTTCAATATGTCTTCCAAACCTCTGTAACCATGTACTACCATCTACGTACACACCATCCACCTATGTGATGTTGATCAGAAACGTGTGATCCAAGATCCTTCGCAGTCCATCATGATGATCCTATCCAGCCAGCTCCAGTCACGGCTGTT
>NW_007385805.1:0-2931 GCF_000475195.1 Diaphorina citri
TGTTTTAGTGGGGGTGCCCCCCCCCCCCCTCCAACGTAAGTTGGAGTGGAGTGGAAGGGTGCAATTCATAACATAATAAACTAGAGGTAGGTACCTAATACCTACCCCCTAATGTTGTAAATTATTTCTATTGACATTTGGTGACACTCAACACCACTCTCTCTCTCTTCTCTCCCTCCCTCTCTCTCTCTCACACACATTCTCTATCGTTTCTCTTCCTCTTTCTCCCTCTCTATTTCTCTTTCGCTCTCTCTCTCTCTCCCCTAGAGTAAAGTTAGGGGTGTGTGGCGGTTAAATATATATTTATTTACACTCATACGTTAGGTTAAAACAAACAGAGCAAATTTGGACATTAATCATACTGGGACATAACGCATCATATAGGTAGGTACATACCTACCTATATGATGGTACATACCTACCATATATGGTAAGGGGTTCCCAAACGTTATGAGTGCTCAAGATTGAAAAACTTGCAGTTTTGTGAGTATTAATCTGTGTACAACATAAAAGTCGACGATGATCGATCAAAGTGCATTTCATATGGAGCAGACCAATCGATTGACGGTGTGGACTATGTGTGGACACAGCTTAATGGAGCAGTTGCAAATGGGTAAAAATTATAAATAAATGGTCGATTCCTATGTAAAAAGTTGCGAAAAATCCAAATCTGAGGTCATAACTCCGAAAAAATAACTGTAAAAGGTCGAAAATTCAATTTTTATTTTCCGTTCTAATAAAAGAGTTCAAATATGTGTGACGTCAGACTTTACGCAGTCGTTTTTTTCGTCCGTTAGGTAGCGCCACTATGCAAGCGCGCTAGCGGAGGAGCAGAAAGAACTGCGCAGAAACGTATGCGCACAAACACATTAATGCGTTGCCTGCGAGGGAGCTTTGTACGGGACATTTGATGTGACGTTATCGCCTACGGGAGCGTATGCCGTGACGTTACCGCCATTTTTTTTTTTTTAATCGATTTATCTCGGGATCTAGAAGTCGTAGAAAAAAAATTCCGTTGGTCCTCATTTTTCCTGCTCTATGACTTTGAAACATCACCCAAGTAAGCGCAACTGATCTATTATACATACCTCACAAAGGTCTATTTGGGGTTAATTTTGAACAATTTTTATTGCTGGGTAACTGGGTAAACCGTCAGTAGAAAATCCGTTTTAATCCAGAAAGTGGCTGACAAGTGACATCAAGCACGCTTCGTCCCTTCTGTTATAAAAGCCCTCATTTATCTTTTACAATAAAATGGTAGTTTCCAAAGCAATCACTATAAAAAGAGGTGTTAGGTGACGTTACAAGTACGCATTCTACCTATACATATAAGTATGTTGTACTTGCCTATGAAATAACATTTTAAGAACCACCAGCACCTCCAGATTACTGCACATCGTGCGGTATATTCACTTCTCTCGCTGGATGAGTGGATGTGTGTATTGAGTGTGGATAGGATAGGAGGATGTGTGTATTGAGTAGATGGGAGAATGTGTGGATGTGTGTATTGAGTGGATAGGAGAATGTGTATTTTCATTCAATTTTTATTTCAGCTCCATCCCTCCCCTTAACTCTTCTATTTCTCTCCCACCTCTCCTTTCTTCACTTTTATCCCCCTCCCTCCCCTTCTCTATTCACTTCCCCCTCCCCTCACGTGATTCACGTCTCTCCCATCATAATCCACGTATCACGTTCTAGCGTTTTATCCGCGGCAGAATTATAATGGAGGAGGAGAGGGGAAGGGGGAGGGGAGAGAAGGGGAAGGATGAGAAAAAATGCTTTTACGAGCTTAACACTCTCTGTAATGTGAATATACAGGGTGGGGATGTAAAGTTGGTCCTGTTGAACGAATGAAGTGAGGTTCCAGTTTTCAAGCGACTATTTTTCTTTCTGTTTGATTCGCTATAAATTTAGACTAGTTTGTGATATTTTGATAAAAATTTTTAACAGCTGTTCAACAGATGGAGGAAATTTTCTCAGTAGATTTGAACCGATGGGGGCTCCGCAGAGTCCCTTATCCTGGAATTATTTGATTGTTCAATTGATAAATGGATCGTTTGATTGATAAACGGATTGGTCGATTTACATCAACATAATCTCGTGCTCGTTATAATATTTGGGATCTTACTGGGTGGCCTTGTACGGAACTTTGGGCTGAGTGAGTTCTACAGTTAATTGAACTCTACCAGTTCACTTGTACCCATTCCATCGAGACCCCCCTGTATATCCCCTCCCCCCTTTTAAATCCTAATACCCGCGTACATACTTTCAATTCCATGGCTTACATATTGCGTTACACATCAAGTAGGTACTGGTACTGTTGTGGTGTTGCAGCGTTCATATTGTACCTACTATGAACCTAACCTACAACGTATTGGTAGGTACCTACAATATTATACAGTATAACATGTTATACAAGAATACAAGTTAAGAATTGAACCAGTTGGGCGGTTGTGCCACCAGAAGTACAAAAGTGTCTGTACGCATTGAACTGGTTGGGCCATCGCTGGTACAACAATGGCGGGAGGGAAGAATTCGGTCCCTAATATCCTCTTCAGCACCGGTCCCGTCCCAGTTGGAAATAAGCATGGAAATCCCCGGTCGTCTATATGTGGCAAATAGTTCTGCCTAAATGTACGGGAAAAATGAAATGAAATAAGCATGGAAATTCCCGGTCGTCTATATGTGGCAAATAGTTCTGCCTAAATGTACGGGAAAAATGAAATGAAATAAGCATGGAAATCCCCGGTCGTTTATATGTGGCAAATAGTTCTGCCTAAATGTACGGGAAAAATGAAATGAAATAAGCATGGAAATCCCCGGTCGTCTATATGTGGCAAATAGTTCTGCCTGAATGTACGGGAAAAATGAAATGAAATAAGCATGGAAATCCCCGGTCGTCTATATGTGGCAAATAGTTCTGCCTAAATG
>NW_007385806.1:0-2931 GCF_000475195.1 Diaphorina citri
ATTACGAAGAATGTGATTTGCATTTTACAAGTAGGTACACCTACCTAATACATTTAATTTTAGTAATTTAATGGACTACGTAAATGATGTGACGTAATTTTGGCAACGACCTTTGGCTTGGGCCAATGAATGGAAGTTCAACTTAATTAAAGCAATTAATGAACTTTTGATTAAATATTAGCTAACACCACATAAAATATATGGACCTAACATAATTTTATTGCCTATTTTGCTATCGAGTGTTGTTTTTAAAATTTAAACAAAATTTATTAAAAGAAAAAAAAACTGTAACAAAACATGGTCATAGGATGGTGTAGTAGGCTGGTATAGTAGTCACGTTAAAAATAATGGATAATATTTTTATTATGGTACAAAATTGCATACCTATTGATACTGATTTTAGTTCAAAACCTACTATGGTGACTCCGAATTGGACTCCCCTGTATATTGAACAGTACAAAATCTCTTCGAATAAACACATTCGAACTCAAATTCCCTGCAAGGTCATGCGGTCTAATTATTCCCAAGCTTTAAGCTCCTAGGCGAAACTTTAGATCTAAGTCACGTTAAATGGTATACAAATGATATTTTTACTATTTTACAAAATTACAATTTTATTTATGATAACTGATTTTAATAGAATGGTTTTAGTACAACTGATTTTAGTTGGACTACCCAGTATATTGAACAGTACAAAATCTCTTCGGATAAACACATTCGAACTCAAATTCCCTGCAAGGTCATGCGGTCTAATTATTCCCAAGCTTTAAGCTCCTAGGCGAAACTTTAGATCTATTGGCCCGGGCTGGTACCTCTTATAGGAGAGACATAGATGGTACAATGGTAGATGGTACATTATAGTCGTAGACTAGAGGAGGTACTTTATAGGAGAGGTTGATGGTATCGCAGGGGTTCGTAAACTGTGAGGTATGGGTGGCGTTATTATTATTACCTATTATTATTATTATTATTATCATCATTGGTTTCGTCAACGTTCTTTTTAGTCCTTTGACAACCTGTTTAACAGCTTAAGCCCTATACAAATTAAATGGAACTTAGCAGGCTGTTAGCTTAGTAGGCATTCTAGAGGCTGAAAAAATATTGGTAAAAATCGACCATTTGGGGGGTAGGACTTTAAAGTGTTGTTGTTGTTTTCCCAGAAGACGTCCTGAGACAACTGAATCGTTCCCAAGAAGAACGGCCTATGTTATTTTCGTTCAGGAGAGACATATTTTTAATACAGTAATGTAAAATTTATCCCAGAATTATGTTTTTTTACTCATAGGCCCTTTTACATGAAACTCTCACTTACTTACTTACTTACTTTGCCCCGAGGCAAAAACTTTACACATAGGCCGTTGTTCTTCTGAAATTTTACTCGAATCTTCACGAAGTTGGTCGAAAAAAAACGACTCCCACCGAAAACACAATTTAGCTCAGAAAGAAATCTCAGATCAACCGTCCAGATTCACGCCACACTCAACATTGCTGCACTTCAGTGTTCCAGCGATTCTATATTAATCTAAAGCCGCTGTCGTTATCAGTATCGTAAATTAGGAACTTTAATGTTGTTGTAGAACAAGTTCTATTTTCTATAGAACAAATTCTAGTTCTCAAACATCGAACACAGAACTCTTAACTATTTCCGACCATTCGAGGTGCATTAAAACGAGGAGATCACATAGGCCCCGATTCTGAAGAAAAAAAAAATCGAAAATTTTCCATTAGCCGTTCTTCTTGGGAACGATCAATTAGAATGACTAGATTGTTAAACTGTAGGCATGATTCCAATTACCAATTAGTTGGGTAGAGCTTTGTAATTGTAATTTGTAAAACAGCTTAAACCCTATACAAATTGAATGGAACTTAGCAGGCTGTTAGCTTAATAGGCATTCTAGAGGCTGAAAAAATATTGGTAAAATCGACCATTTGGGGGGTAGGAAAAAAACCTGAGGACTTTAAGGTGTTGTTGTTTTTGTTTTCCCAGAAAACGTCCTGACACAACTACTGTTCTTCCGATCGATTAGAATGACTAGATTGTTAAACTGTAAGCATGATTCCAATTACCTACCAATTAGTTGGGTAGAGCTTTACGAAGGTAATTTCAATTTTGGGAGACACTGAGGCCTCGAGGGCACTCTAGGCCAAAAAGGTACCTCTGCGACTCTTAATGTTACCTCTGAGATAATTACGTCTTCGTTTTTTTTTGGTGAACTGATAATTTGTTTTTGCAATTTAGGTACTTTTTTGTTCTTGTTCTTTTCTCTCTCTTCTTCTTCTTCTTCTTCCTCTTCCTTTTGACAGAGAATGAAAAATGAGAATGTGTTGGTCAATTAGTTAGGCACATATTCTGTCTATTGGGTTATTTTAGTTAGGTCCTTCTAACTTTAATGATACCGGTGTTCTTATTTGAGTATCTTCACCTATTGGGTAAGTTTTGGTGGGTTCAATGGATACCTGTTCGAAACACGCGATAACGCGATAATGTTTTATCTTATAAATCGTCTTGTGGGTCTCATTTTAATTATGTAATGCTTATAATAGGATAGTACCGGCTAAATTACATGTCCTTTTCTTGTATTACAGATTTTTTTAACAGGTTTGATACAGGGAACTACAAGCTAACTATAAGTTAGCTTATCACAGATTAGTAAATAGTGTGCCATGTCCCAATACATTGACTTGGACATCTACAAGAGATCAGCCCTCCCACCGAAAAGGGTTCAATGGATCTTTAAAACACGCGATAACGCGATAATGTTTAATCTTATAAATCGTCTTGTGGGCCTCATTTTAATTATGTAATGCTTATAATGGGATAGTACCGGCTAAATTACATGTCCTTTTCTTGTATTACAGATTTTTAGTCCGTCCTTCCTTTATTATTACAATAGTAATAAAAAGGTATAAGGGACGGACTATTGTATTCGC
>NW_007385807.1:0-2571 GCF_000475195.1 Diaphorina citri
ATAGGTATAATATAAATTAAAAATCTATTTAAAATGCTAGTTACCCTACTAAATTACATTTTCGAAATATATAAACATGATAGTAGTGTGTTTCTACCTTTAGCCTTATGAAATTTTTAGCTATCGTTAACTATCCCTGTTTACCAGGTAACCCTGTTTATCTTCTGAAATTGTTTCGACATGACTACAGTATAGGACCTGGCTGACAAATATTTGTTGACTTGAACAACCACAATTCTGTAACTGTTACCACCGAGCAGAGGTTTGTTGAGAACTTGGCCATAGTCTGGAACTTCACGGTCCTCCCCTTCCTCAGCATCAATGTCCACAGAACAGTTGTCATCATGAGCAGCACACACGTGTGTCACCCACCAGTTGTTACTGTTCAGAATGTGATTCATATCATTCCTGAAACCAAGCACCTCGGATGTAACATTGGTACCTTCGTTCAATTCATGCACAATGATTAGAATATCACTCGCTAGCGCGGAGTACTCTGTAGATGACTCTTCAGCATGACTTGTCTGAGTCTGAGACCAGACCATAGCAACACCGTCCACTTCAACTCTAGGCATCTTATTGATAGGGATGTGAGGTGGTGGAATCTCAAAGATTTGATGTGCTTCCGGTCCTAAGCGTTTTGTGAATGGTCTGATGGTGATTTGATACGAAGAAGCATTCTTGATGTCTTCTAAAATGTGAGAATATATCTCCTGTTCTGAAGCCACAGTGTAGTCGATGACCACTATATTTTGACAGCACAGTGTTTCATCGAATGAAGATAGATGTTCCACTTCAATGACGAACTTCCTTAATACCCCATTGAGTAAGTCAGGTATTCGCCATGACAATGTCTTGTTTTTATCAGAGATACTCATCTTGATATCACTGACAGCGGAGGGCATGGTCTCTCTGGTTACTGCATTGATGGCTTGACTTGGATTTCCTTCTGGGAATTCCTTGCTGAATACATCCACCGTGATTCTGTATTTCGTATTCTGCTTCAGTTCGGTCACATCAAGGCACATGTAAGAAGGCCAAGGTTTGCATTGGAATGAACTTGGCTGACTTGATGGTGTGGTCATATCCATATCGATAGTCTTGTTCCAAATATCACTATGGAGTTGAATGCTGATTTTGGTGATGGTGTAGTTTGTCTCTGGCTTTTTCCACCTCAGTCCAATCACATCGGAACTTGTCTTATTAGATATGCCCTTGTAGCTCTTTGTACATTCAAAACACTGGTGTTTGGGCTTTGGTATTGTAAAGTCATAGTGTTCTATAGATTAATCTCTGGTTGAAACTATATTTATGTAATTCGCACTAAGTGAAGTTTTGTTTTGAGGAGCGAAGTCCGTCTCGATTTTCAAGCTGGCTTATTTTTGTCTCATAATGTGTAAGTGACTGTTATTCATGAGTACTCATACATTCCAATATTGGTATTCTTAAGGAAAAAAATATATGCGGCCAGTCATAGTGTTGACAAAATATGAGGAAATCTGTCCCAGTAATAGGTCTGGCGCTTTTCATCTTGTAACTTTTATGATTGTCTGTGCCAATAAGGTCGGGAAAATGGGGAACTTTCCTAAACTCTGTGAATCCCCACGTCCAAATATAGCGCCATTCATATTTTGGGTGTTTTGTCGGCAGTAAGCAAGATAGTTGATAAAGCCATGGCATTAGGTCTCCAGATAGTGCAGGTATTATAGAGGTATCGGATGTTGTGACAGTCTGGAACGTGGACTCATCACATCGTTTGTTGCAGGCCAAGTATCTTTTATCAACTTGTATTTGAGTGTACTTGTATTTGATGTAATATGTTTTGTAAATCCAACTTTGAAACCACTTAATATCCACTCCAGAGTCAGTTTCCTTTACTGTAACACCAGATATTCCAATAGAAAAATCAATGGTGTCGTCAGTTGTCACATTTATATTAGAAATAGGAGTACTTTCTCCATATATTGTATTCTTCTTCAATATGATGCAATAGGTTTGACCAGGACTTAAGGTTTCAATTTTGTAAGAATTTCCTCTGATATCAGCGATTTTCAGCGATTCTAAATAGCCGTTCTCAGTTTTCTCTATCTCCAAAATATAACTTATGGATGGACATTCTTCGGCCCCTGAATCAGTGTCTTCGTTCCATGTTAAAGAAATAGACGTGTTAGAAACAGAGTTCACATTCATATAATTTTCTCTCTCCAAGACGGTACATTTGGTTTTTGTTCTGACTGATTTCGTCAAGTCCGGATCATGTGTCTCTAACGTCTCGTCTATGAGGAGAACTCTGAACAGATATATGGTTCCTGGTTTCAATCCGTCTATTGTGGTGTTCATGGGGATTGAGTTGAATTCTTCATAAGGACCGTTATTCCATATTTCGTTTTTGTCCTCGCGATATTGAACTCTATAAAAGATGGTATGATCATACGACTTCTTAATATTACTCGGAGTAAAGTCGATATGAAGATCCACAGTATTGAAACTGGAGTTCAATACTATTGGAGGTAGCTTCAGATAAGAGTGGGAATATTTACACGCGGGCCATATCAGGTATGGCGTTGTACA
>NW_007385808.1:0-2930 GCF_000475195.1 Diaphorina citri
CGCAATGTGCGATACTGTTCCCCGGCCGTCGTGCTTAGGTTGCTATCGATAGCGTTCATCACCCACTGCGGAAAAAAAAAATGGGGGAAGCAAGTTAAATAGTTGTGTTGATTAAAATACCCCGGTTCGATACCCACCATCGACAAAGTTCAGCACGTCAGATGTCCCAGGTTCATTGCCCGGCGGGGTCGAAGTTTTTTCGGCTCTGTGCTTGGAGTTCGGTATTTTTGTAGAAATAAACAAGGGTCTACAAGGGTCACAAATGCGGTCATTTATCTATTGGCTTGACCAAAAGTTTGGATTAAAATTGAACCTGGGACATCAAATATTAAGGATTGACATGCCTTGATTCAAGGAACTGAAATTTCAACAAAATCGGACCAGGCAATTGCAAGTTATAGTGGAACAAACATTTATTCAAACATCTAAACCAAATGCAAAACAGTTGAGTTTAAACATAGACTTCACTATCGTTCGGTCAATAATAAAATAAATTCAAACTCACAACAAGACTTGGCTCCTTGCTAAACTCATGACTTTTGGCGTCAGAGAAATCATAGTCTGGTTGGAAAGCCGAGTTGAGTGTGGCTATCAGATAGAACAGAGTTTTCCGACTGATTGTGTCACATAGAGGACTTTCCTCGTCACCAGTGTTGTAGCAGCTTTAGCTTTCGCCGAATGGCAATAGGAGATTAAGAAAAGATGTCTTTTTGTGCTCTAGCCATGTTAAATTGGCTGGCTCATCCTGAACTGCAGTCAACCAATAATTAAAAATAAAAAAAAGCCAAGTGCTGAAATATACCTACTACTAAAGGCCCGCACCCACTTGTCGCGAGTCCGCGAGTCTCATCCGATTTTTTTCCCTTTTTTCGAATGTTCTGAGGTAATGTAATTTAATAAATGAGAATTTTTCCACTACAGACGGCACGATTTTTTTCCCCAAGTTTTGCTATACGTGCTACTAAAAGTCGCTTAACTACGCTTCCAATTAATGTGCGACGAGCTTAACCGACCATTCAGATTTCAGTGACTCACTGAAAGCCTCAGTGACAGTCAATGCCTCCTCTCACTCACCCAGCTCCCAGCTTGAATGGAACCGGGAATAGCCAGCAACACATATATAATTCATGCCAAGAAGTTCACCCATCCTGATACCAACCAAGCGTAACGTTTGTTGAACTTCAGTGATCCTTCGGGGCCACTAGCAAATTCATCTTGCCAAGGCTCTGTTAGCTAGATTTTTTTCTTGGCACAACTTTTATGTTGCACACTAATGTTTTTAGCGAAAAAACTGCATTTCTGGAGGATGCAGGATTGCAGCAGGATGACTGGATGAATGAGTAATCAAGAAATGAGATTAATCGTTCTCTGGAATGTGAAGAATTCAACACATACACATCTCTAATTAATCTTAATGAAGGGTCTCAGAGAAAAAAAGTGTAAAAATTTTCAGCTTATCCTGGTCATTTTGTGTAAATTAATGAAAACTTGTAGTATTTTAGCCATTTTGTATCATACTACATACTAGCAATTTATTTCAAGAAGTGCAGAAGTTTTGTTTTTTCTAAAAAATCAATTTTATTATTCTCAAGTGTCATTTCCTGCACATGTTATTTTTTTGTGATTTTTACTGTGATATCCTACCTACCCTTGTTTGGTGCTTTAGTTGTAATAAGTAAGTTGAAAACCCTGAATCTAGTGTGATACAACCTAATAAGGATTTTATTCAAATGAAAACTTTCCTTAGATTTATTTTTCATTTAGGCACCTATGTACCTCTCAACTTGGCCCAAGTTTCTGGTCTTTCATCTACCCACTCAGGATACATAGGTATTTGTGTAGGTGGTTCCTTAAAACTAGTAATAAGGATTTTATTCAAATGAAAACTTTACTTAGATTTATTTTTCATTTAAGCACCTATGTAGGTACCTCTCAACTTGGCCCAAGTTTCTGGTCTTTCATCTACCCACTCAGGATACATAGGTATTTGTGTAGGTGGTTCCTTAAAACTAGTCATTGGTAGAAGAGAATTGCTTTACTTTTAGTTTTCTTATTTTGTTCAGTGTTTAAGAGTTAAAATGGGCATACCTACAATTACTTATGCAGGTTTTATAATTGGCTAACTAATTTATATGCAGGTTTTATAATTGGCTAACTAATTTATTAAAAAATCATTAACAACTTTTATTGTTAAACTTCATTTCATTGGCTTCTAAGAAATGGGTAATAAGAAACGTTTGTGCTCAAAAGACTGTCACACTTACTCTTCTTTGTTTTTCTCCACCTTTTCCCATGTTCAAATGGGGTCAGTGTTTTTTTTGTCTCTCAATCAGCCCTAGAGTGATTGCTTTGGGCTGATCTTTGGTTTTGGCTACAAATGTCACACTTGCATGGTTGAATTAATAATTTAAAATCTTTCTTATTGTTACAGGTGTTACAAAGTTGTATGCCATAGCATCTAGTCAATGAATCACGGAGTGCCATTTCTCAAAATCTAGTCGGAAGGTTCAAAGAAACCATAGCATCTAGTCAATGAATCACGGAGTGCCATTTCTCAAAATCTAGTCGGAAGGTTCAAAGAAATCTTCACATTTGGTACTCTTACTAGTCAATAAAAGTCAGTATTAAACATGGAGATTAACTCAATACACAAAAAGCCTACTCTGCTTAGGTGTAGGGGACACTACTCCAAGGGATGAGTTACTTAAGCAGGTTAAGCTTATACGAATATAAGAAGATGGAATAGGTGCTGAGCATTAAGTAAAAGACTTTTACTTGTGTTGATAATGGGGTAACACCCCCCCGATATGAGTGAGTATCGATAAAATACAAAAACTGATGGTGGATTTCACCAATGACTTAATCAGAGATTTCACTTATGGGAGAATTTTCAATGATCTAAAAAGGAGTTTTTAAAAACTCCTCCTTTT
>NW_007385809.1:0-2930 GCF_000475195.1 Diaphorina citri
ACATGGGGATCTGTGGACAGCCAACGTGTTGAAGTTGAAAGTTCCTATCTCCTTGGCGGAACCAGTTCTATTTTTTTTTAGCCATAATAGGGAAAGGAAAATACACCTCATGTTCCGGAGGTGATAGGGTGCCACAAATTAGGGTGGAAGAACTCTATTACTGGGTTATTTCCCCTGATTTATGTTGTTGAAATGCTGCAGTAGTGTCGAGCTTCCCGATATGTATAGGGTTTCGTATTAGAGTGCCAGATGCCACTCGACTGGGGTTCCGGTACCCTAGCTTTTTTTTCTCAATGCATTTTCGGAGGAAAAAGTAGGTAAATAGAGAAGTAAATGAAGTGGGATGGAGCCACTCCTGCCCCTCCCTTCATTCCGAGGAAAATTGGAGTAAAGAGGATAATAGGGTTAGCGTAATGCAATGAAATAAAGATAAAGTTCTTCATGTTAAGAGAAGAGAAAAAGGGTGAGGAGAGAGGAAGAGAGAGAGAGAGAGAAAGGGAGAAAAAAGGGTGAGAAGAGAGGGAGAAAAAGGGAGGAAAATAGGAAGAGGGGGGAAAGAGAGTGAGAGGTCACAAAGGGAGAAAGAGAAGGGGAGAGAGAATGCTGGGAAAGAGATAGAGAACGAGAGGGAAAAGAGTGGGAGAGAGAAAGAAAGAGGACAAAAGGGGAAGCAGGAGGGAAAAAGAAAGAAGGGAAAAGAAAGACAGAGAGGGCGAGGCAAAGAGAATACGAGTACGAGTGGAGAAAAGAGAAAGGGGGATAAATTAAGGGAGAAAGAGTCTCTCTCTTAGGGAAAAGGGCGCGAGGGGAAGGAGGAGGGAGAGAGAGAGAAAGGGAGGGTGGTTCACGCTAGATGTTTGGCCATTAGTTTAATTAAGTAACATTAGTCTTTCTACAGGGTGTAACATGAAACATTCACGTCCAGGCGAACTATGTATTTATTGGTGTATTTTCCTTCCGGAAACGAGAACTGACCACTGGTGAAAGGTGAAAACACCATTGGAAACTGAACCCTTGATCTTCGAAGGTCCGAAATGAGCCATCAATGGTTTAGTCGTTTAGTACAGGCGCTACCAGCCTACCACCTTGTGGTTGAACTAATTCCGGTATTTTCCTTAAGAGGAGGGGAAATTAACTTCGGGAGACAGGCGCTACCAGCCTACCACCTTGTGGTTGAACTAATTCCGGTATTTTCCTTAAGAGGAGGGGAAATTAACTTCGGGAGAGGAGAAATCGCTTCGATTACTGTCTATTGTGTACCGGAAAAATGAAAACTGGTAGTCAAAGGCTTTCTGTAGGTCTAAGAACTTTTTTCCCCCACAAAGATTTCCGATTTTCCCTGCACTACTTCGAAGATAAGAGACTCTCAAGAGTCTCAAGAGACTGGTGTAGGGCGTTCGAAATTGTTTATATCTTTCGCCGAAGAACAATGTAAAAGGGTGAGGTCAATAGAAGCGTCTTGAGGCATTCTCTTCCAGCCAACCCTTACATCTAATGACCCTGAACACTGGTCACCACCCATTTGTTTTGCTACAAAATAGCCACCTAACTTCATCTTCCCCTCCTAATTCTATCTTCCCCTCCTATCTCCCTCCCTTTCTCTCCCTCTCTCTTTCTTCCATTTCGTTTATCTTGTGTGTCCTATTACAGTATTACACATACACCGACATCTCTCTCTTCCCTCCCTCCCTCTCTCTCTCCTTTCCTCTTCCTTTCTCTCCCTCTCTCTTTCTTCTATTTCGTTTATCTTGAGTGTCCTATTACAGTATTACACATACACCGACATATCTCTCTTCCCTTCCTCCCTCCCTCTCTCTCTCTCCTTTCCTCCATTTATTTCTATCTCTCCCCAATCCTCTGTTTTTAATCCCCCACCCTCTCTTTCTTTCTCTCTCTCTCCCTCCCCTCTTGCCCCTTTAGTCCGCCATACCTACATACCCCCTGGGGTCCGAGTGGCGTGAAGACAAAATACTTCCCATTTGCTGGTCGACTAATGGTTCTTTCTTCCTTTCTCTCCCTCTCTCTTTCTTCTATTTCGTTTATCTTGTGTGTCCTATTACAGTATTACACATACACCGACATCTCTCTCTTCCCTCCCTCCCTCTCTCTCTCCTTTCCTCCATTTATTTCTATCTCTCCCCAATCCTCTATTTTTAATCCCCCACCCTCTCTTTCTCTCTCTCTCCCTCCCCTATTGCCCCTTTAGTCCGCCATACCTACATACCCCCTGGGGTCCGAGTGGCGTGAAGACAAAATACTTCCCATTTGCTGGTCGACTAATGAAAGCAGAAGCCATTTTTCTTCATTAACGAAGAACTTGGACGGAATTTATCTTCTGCTGACCTCAAAGTTGGAAGGACCTCTAAGAAGGAGAGGTATCTCTTGACCTCAAAGTTAGGATAAATAATTATCTAAGGATTCTAAGGTGAGGACCTCTAAGAAGGAGAGGTATCTCTTGACCTCAAAGTTATAGGATAAATAATTATCTAAGGATTCTAAGGTATCCTTTCCTTTCTTTTCTATTCTATTTGACCTTAGGGGTTACATTGAATTCTCTTCTCTTTATTATAAACCGTGTTTCTTTGCCAGGGAGTTTTGTGTTAAAGGGGACCTGACTTGATGCTTTATTTTGGGGAAATTTGGGCTTGACCTCAAAGTTAGGATAAATAATTATCTAAGGATTCTAAGGTATCCTTTCCTTTCTTTTCTATTCTATTCTATTTGACCTTAGGGGTTACATTGAATTCTTTTCTCTTTATTATAAACCGTGTTTCTTTGCCAGGGAGTTTTGTGTTAAAGGGGACCTGACTTGATGCTTTATTTTGGGGAAATTTGGGTTTTCGACGAAGCAGCGAAGCACAATGTAAAAGGGTGAGGTCAATAGAAGCGTCTTGAGGCATTCTCTTCCAGCCAACCCTTACATCTAATGA
>NW_007385810.1:0-2930 GCF_000475195.1 Diaphorina citri
TCATCCAAGTTCTTCCCCTTCGTCCAAGTCCTTTTCCTTCCTACAAGTCCTTTCCCTTCATCCAAGTCCTTTCCCTTCCTACAAGTCCTTTCCCTTCGTCCAAGTCTTTCGCTTCCTACAAGTCCTTTCCCTTCGTCCAAGTCTTTCGCTTCCTACAAGTCCTTTCCCTTCCTACAAGTCCTTTCCCTTCATCCAAGTTCTTCCCCTTCGTCCAAGTCCTTTTCCTTCCTACAAGTCCTTTCCCTTCATCCAAGTCCTTTCCCTTCGTCCAAGTCCTTTTCCTTCCTACAAGTCCTTTCCCTTCATCCAAGTCCTTTCCCTTCATCCAAGTCCTTTCCCTTCATCCAAGTCCTTTCCCTTCATCCAAGTCCTTTCCCTTCATCCAAGTCCTTTCCCTTCTCCAAGTCTTCATACAAGTCCTTTCCCTTCATACAAGTCCTTTCCCTTCGTCCAAGTCCTTTCCCTTCGTCCAAGTCCTTTCCCTTCGTCCAAGTCTTTCGCTTCCTACAAGTCCTTTCCCATCATCCCAGTCCTTTCCCTTCGTCCAAGTCCTTTCCCTTCCTACAAGTCCTTTCCCTTCCTACAAGTCCTTTCCCTTCCTACAAGTCCTTTCCCTTCATCCAAGTCTTTTCCCTTCGTCCAAGTCTTTCGCTTGCTATACCTCCAAGTCGTACAACTCGACTGTTTACAATGCCGTACGCTCTTCGCCCTACAACTCCGCGTTTTACAATGCTCTAATGAGTTTCTGTTTACAATGCCGTACGCTCTTCGCCCTACAACTCCGCGTTTTACAATGCTCTAATGAGTTTCGTCTTGAAGTTTGTGAAGAAAAAGGAAGTTTCGTTCTGCATACTAATGTGACACAGGGGGACGGGAATAAGTCGGGATACATGCGGTTGACAGAGAAAAAGCGAGTTTATTTTCCCGATAAGGAGGGAATGTAGGAATGTTGTGTATTATGTGACGCTGGAAAAATGTCACTGAGGGAGGCTGAAAATGCTGCGTGTAAGGAACTCTGATGTTGGGCGTAGGCCTGGGAGCTCCTCTTTTAGCCAACTGGCGAGTCTTTTGACAAGTCAAACTGAAAAAGGAGCTGGAGGTTTCATCAGTTTACCAGTACTAGGTTCAAGAGGCATTACCATGTATGGGGACTGTGAGAGATTATATTACCCTTACAAAATGGTTATCTTTCGGAGAAAGCTCTTTTTTGTCATCCCACCAAAATCCGTTGATCACCTTACTTTATTCGACGTCGATCAACATCGATTTGCGAGTCTTTTGACAAGTCAAACTGAAAAAGGAGCTGCAGGTTTCATCAGTTTACCAGTACTAGGTTTAAGAGGCATTACCATGTATGGTTGTATGGGGTTTGTGAGAGATTATATTACCCTTACAAATTGGTTATCTTTCGGAGAAAGCTCTTTTTTGTCATCCCACCAAAATCCGTTGATCACCTTACTTTATTCGACGTCGATCAACATCGATTGGTATTAGTTACATACATATTAATAATCCTCGATCTACTTTGGTCGACAATAGTGCAGAATGCAGAAACACCCATCAGATTACCTAGTGCTGAGCTGAGTCATAAGCAAAATTTTAAAACCATGGACCCATAAAATTTTTCACCACATTAATCGATCAAGATGCCCAAGTAACTAAGTTACCTAGGTATGTAGATATACAATTGTGCTTTATGGTTGTCGGCGTATTTGCTAACAGTTTACTGAAGAAACCAGGATAAAATCAGTGTTTAAGAAACCAGGATAAAATCGGTTTTTTGGATTATTTGTAGGACCTCCTGTCGACAGGCTATGATTTTTGATTATTTACGACCAGTAGTGGTGACCTTCTGAGAATTGAGAAGTGAGATTTCACAATATTGTAGAGGTCCGAGTCTCCGAGGACCTAATATACTGGTCTAAAAGCTCCAGTTCAGAGCTGGTAATAAGCCAAATTATGGCTGCCAAAATCTTCACAATGTGCACATCATGCTGACAGGACTAATGAAAGTTAGCAAAATGAGGTTTGATGCATTGGAACTTGGGGGATAATGTTCGTTTTTGGAACGGCTGGCTTTCTCCTATCAGACATACAGGTAAATAGTCATGAATTACACCGGGATAAATCCACATTATACCTTAGAAAAGCCAGAGAAAAAGATATTTACAACATAATTAAAAAAATGAAAAAAGAAACGTGGAAATGGCAATAAAAAACGCCCAAAATGACTTTATAAACCTCCAAAAGTATCTCTATAATAACCACATTTATCTCAATGAGAAAAAAACCGAGGCCCTAATACTTGGTTATAAGAGTATCGATTTCGGGACGATAAGACCATGGCAGTTACAGTTCCCTCTATCAAACCTCTTAAAATAAAGGTAATAGAAAGTAAAAATTGAAATTGGGCCACTGGCGCAAGCTTGTATTCTCCTATCCTGTCTACGTTCTCTCTTCGATTTCCGGACGATAAGACCTTGGCAGTTACAGTTCCCTCTGTCAAACCTCTTAAAATGAAGGTAATAGAAAGTAAAAATTGAAATTGGGCCACTGGCGCAAGCTTGTAAAATTTACTATCGCACTTAGTCGCTTTCTCAAGAAAAGTAATCCAGGTTAATGGGATAGGGAAGCACCGTTTTCAGTTTGGGTAGATACTTGTTTTCGTGTTCTCAAACACATTTCAGCATTTTCAGCAGCACACAAACACAGAAAAATAACATGATTTTGTGTCAAGTAAGTCGAGTTCCACATTCTCTTATTTCCTCATTTTCTACTGAAAATTTGACCTTGAAAATTTTCGACAGCTTCTTCGCAGAGGAAAATTTATAGTAAAATTTCATAGAACCTATATAGGTATGAATGGCTTGTTCCAAAAAATAATAATAAAAAATAAACAAAATGATAGAAATAATAATAATAAATAGAAA
>NW_007385811.1:0-2206 GCF_000475195.1 Diaphorina citri
CTAAATGAATAAGCTACAGACGCCACTGGTTTGAAAACCATATGGTGAACCAGTTTTAAGGTAGATGCTCCAAAAAAATTGAGCGCTCCAGTATTGAAATTGAATCATTAAAACAGTTAGGATAGGTAAAAAAACCATGATCGAATTAATTTGAAGATGTTGGGAGCTTGTAACATATCTCTAACTCTAAAGGAACTTCTTTAATTCTTTGGCATCCCAATACGAATGTATTTCTTTTTCTCTAAGTATTTCTTTTTCTCTCTCATTTTAGCCTTTTACCAACCTTATTTCTGAACCAAGAAGAAAGAAATGCACACCAACAATCCTACAATGAAAGTTGGAATAATTTTAATTAAATCAAAGAACAAAGACAATTGTATTTTTTATGTACAACCATTTCTAGCCCGTTTATCAGGTAGGTAATTAACCTAATTAATCAAGCCTGATAACAGTAGATTAACATTCCAGTACTGCTGTTCTGGGTTCATTTCTATTTGCCATTGTCTTCTCCAGATCACTTGGCTCCCAATAAAGGAACATACCAAACTGTTCTCTCAGACAATTAGGTATCTATTGATTGATAACATTAGTAAATTAGTATTATGATTATTGATTGTTAACTTAAAATAATTGAGGGGTTTAACGCAAAAACGACTAAATAGGTCATAAGAAAATATGGGTTACATTAAGGTCGTTTCTCAGGCCTTTATACATAACTGTAAAGGCCTGAGAATTATGAACTCTTTTTGAGCTTTTCAAAGATTTAGCATAAACAGCGGCCCGAACCGTTAGATTTCTGGGGTTTCGACGCGGCCAGTGTGTGGTGTGTAAAATATCGAAGCTCTCGTGCAAAAATTTGAAGACCTGTGGCTAAAGGTAAGTTGTGAGAAGCGTTTCGCATTTGAGCTTTTTCCCTGTTAGCCTCAATAGTGGAATTTGGTTCGGAAATAACGGCCGAACTGTGCCCCCTTCTGGAAAGGGCCAGGAATTTTTTTTATATTTATGAAAGAACTGCGAGTAGGTAGGATTTCGTATTTTAGTCAGGGAAAAATAGAGACCTTTCGCTTTTATATGTGAAGATGAGGGGCAATTACCAGATGTAGATACCCAGATTAAAGGTTGTAGGTATCGCAGGATCTCTGAACAAGGTTCTCTACTAGGCCTAGGCCTCTATCTCAGGTTCTCAGGCCATGAATTACACGGTGAGATTGTTTCACGAAAAATTTGTGAAATGATAACATTTTGCCATGTGTTGCGAATATCACACGTGTAAGTTTTTCAGGTGGTTGTCGTGTATGTAGTTGGCTTTTAAAGTTTCAGCATTAATGGATTTTTTCTTTCTTTTTCTTTATGCTGGTAACTCTTTTACCCAGTCTGTCAGAGAGTTAGAGTAGATAATAGTAAAACAGCCCACCTATTCTACATACGGTTCGCCTGGCTGGGGTATGATTGTTGCCTGTAATTCTATACAATTTGCTGAATTGCTTGGTAAGATGCCGTACACTATGCCTATAATAACATACGTCAGGTGAGTCAGGTCCCAGGTAAAGCCCGAATCCATCTCTCAATTAAAACACAATACTACGCACACCTTGAAATCTGTCCAGAATTTCAGTTATTTCAGACATATCCTGGCTTTTCTCTTATTATGCTAGGTGTACCATGGTTACGAAAAACCGAAGCAATGGCACAACAAATCTGCGTGTTGTGTGAAGAATACATACGTAAGTGTTTCTCTACTTGGGTACATGGACACCAATAGTTATTTCAGACATATCCTGGCTTTTCTCTTATTATGCTAGGTGTACCATGGTTACGCAAAAAACCGAAGCAATGGCACAACAAATCTGCGTGTTGTGTGAAGAATACATACGTAAGTGTTTCTCTACTTGGGTACATGGACACCAACAAAAACCGAAGCAATGGCACAACAAATCTGCGTGTTGTGTGAAGAATACATACGTAAGTGTTTCTCTACTTGGGTACATGGACACCAATGGTCATTGACCTCTGGTACACCAATATGCATCGTGTTTCCAAATCCTAGATACATGTAACTCCAAATTCGGTTAGATAACTGCAGAATAGAAAACTCAGGGATAGACCAGCAGAAAAAGGTACAGACTTGGGATTCAGGACAGCTAGAAATACAAAGGAACCCTTCAAACTTACTCGACTCTTAACCAAGTTAATGGGGCTTTTGAAG
>NW_007385812.1:0-2929 GCF_000475195.1 Diaphorina citri
AAAATTATTCTTTCTTTTGAGAAATCGTTAGGAAGCCTAGGAGGTTATTAGTAAAAACTGGAACTCTGAATATGGGTATAGTTGTGCAACTTACATAAAAGTGGACCATGTTTTCTTGTTTGAAAATAAGTTTCAAAATTAAAATCAATCGGAAACGATACAAGTACAGAATCATTCCCGATGACTATTGCAGCAAGTGCAACTACTTCAAACATTTCCCGTTTTACGAGGAGCGTTGTGATGTACAAAATCAAAGCTACGTCAAACTGAACGATCTGGACGAGAGGAAGCATGATAGTCTAAGCCAGAACCGAGAATGCGATGAAAGAAATTGTGATGAAGAATTTGATGAAAGAAACTTCGAGGAGCGTTGTGAGGTACAAAATCAAAGCTACGTCAAACTGAATGATCTGGACGAGAGGAAGCATGATAGCCTAAGCCAGAACCGAGAATGCGATGAAAGAAATTGTGATGAAGAATTTGATGAAAGAAACTGTGATGAAGGATTTGATGAAAGAAATGATGATGAAGAATTTGATGAAAGAAACTGTGATGATTGTGATGAAGAATTTGAAAGAAATGGTGATGAAGACGGACGTATGCTGGAATTGGACAGTGAAAGACCACGCTACGCCACTGGTTTCCCCCCTTTTCGTGTGATAGTGCCTGTACTTTTAACCATTTGTAAATGCAGTTTCTTTGTGTTATTATATCACAACTTTGGTGCTCACTGCAGCATTGTAGGATTTTTCCCAATATCTCAATAATCCTAACATCCAATGTTCTGATAGTTGGGATTGGATAAATTGGATTCAACTAAACAAAGATCATCTGGAAAGTCATGATTCTGATTTGTATCCAAAGGATGATGGATATCCAATCTCAGATAAGCGATTTTCCTCACGAGGCTGAGTGGGCCCCACAACAGCCTGTCACGAAATCAATCATTTGATACAAATTTCTTGACCCCGCCGGAAATCGAACCCGGATCTCCCGCGTGCAAGGCGAGTGGAGTGACCACTACGCCATGGGAGCTGACCTTAACCATATTACTGAAGGGATAAAGGGATACTTGTGAGCTTTTGAACAAATTTGTTTATCTGTCTGATAGTTTTGACACTATGTGGGTGCTGGGAGCTTATGATGCCTCATTTTCTTTGACATTTCAATAGGTATTTTGTATTATACCTATGTAGGACGAGAGTAATGCAAAATCACAACAGGTAGATAACAATCAGATAAAGTTTGGGCTTTGGGGAATGAAAATTTTCAATTTAAATTACTACCTAGTCATCCATTTAGATTACAAATATTATAATTTCAAAGTTGCATCAGCACTCTGATGTTTCAAAATGGATGCCTCTCTAACAGCCCTTTGCTATTAGTAGAAAGCACAAAGTAATTAACTAATGTTAGAAAAGTACTCTTCAAATCTCTCTCTCTCTCTCTCTCTCTCTCTCTCTCTCTCTCTCTCTCTCTCTTCTGCTTTCATTTCATTTCCCTCATTTATTTTGACAAAAGGCAAAATTCTTGCCAAGGAAAGTCTCTACCATTTCACGTTTAATAAAATTCCTCTTGGATGCCATTAACACATCACCATTTTGAAGTTGAAAAAAAAAAGATATGCTTCAAAAAGCTTAAAACCTATCTGGACATGCGGTCATGACGACACCAATGTATAAGGGCCTGAGAGCAGACATTACAGGTATTCTCTGTGAAAAAAAACAAGTTGAAGATTCGAATTCTCTCAATTCAAAATGCTTTGAGCCGACCAGCTTAGTTACTTTGGAAGGTATAGTGCGCCTCCGATTCGAGTACCAAGCAGTCAGATATGTTCTCCTATCCTGTCCTCACTCTCTCTTCGCTTTCAGGACGCTAAGACCTTAGCAGTTACAGTGCCCTCTAACATGCAAACCTCTTGAAAAAAAGGAAAAAAAAATGCCACTCTACGCTGGTATGAGACGTGAAAGCCGAGTGGGTGACATTGAATCTTTCACGAGAAAATCATATCATGTGCCTTTTGACTACAGCGTGTGAGTAAAGTTCGGGTGCCTTCATCACAGACCTATAGAAGCTCTTAGCTCCATTGGACGCGTATACCTTTTACCAAATCCAGAATTCTATAGAAAGTAGAATTCTGGAAAGAAAAGGTCTCACCCAGTGTAACCACATAGGTACTTATCCCCCCGCGCGAACACTTCTAAGAAATATAATTAGGTAATCTAATCATGGAGAATGTGTTATATTCGGTAGACCAGAAAAAATGCATCCAATAGAACAACAATTGGATTAGACAGAAAAGAACCATCCATAAGGTAATTCCCCATAAGGCAATGCCCCTTATGGATTATTATTTTCTGCTTAATGCTGTCCAATAACAAAACTCAACTCATTATTGCCTCTGACCAACAGAAAACGAAAGGTAACACCATTGACATTTCTGTACAAATCTCGGATAACATTTTCCCCCCACCGCCCTGCCCAGAGAAAAGAGAAAATGGACGATGATTAGCTTTATTATAAAAATTATTAAAGGTCAACATGACGATGGAATTTTTATTGACCGAACGAAGGTGAGGTCTACGTTTTAACTCGACAGTTTTACGTTTGGTCTGGATGTTTCGCGATTGCCTGGTCCGATTTGATGAAAATGGGTACCCTAGTTTAAAACATCTACGCAGTGTTTTATTAGTGAGGTCGGGGTTTCGTTATCCTTATCCGGTGATCTATTTTAATATGTGTCACATTTTGTGTTGTTTTTTTCGAGTTCTTTTTTCCTGTAAAATGTTTAGTTTTTAAAAATATGATTACCTAGGTAGTTAGATTTATTGCTTTTTTTTAGTGTTACAAGGTCAGAAGGTCATTCATCAAGATTTTTCTCTTCTTTAATTTATGAGGATTTTTTTTTTTTTTTTTTTTTTAATAAAGA
>NW_007385813.1:0-2928 GCF_000475195.1 Diaphorina citri
GTAGCTGATGCATAATTATTTTAGTGTTGGGTGTTTATCACCACACGGGACTTGAATTCTCTTATCACTCATTATAATTTTCTACCTAATTTTCTTTATTACTTTGGCACAGCGAAAAATTTGAATTCGAAAAATTATTACGACAAACTGGGGAGACAAGATGGCCCGGACGGAGGGGGATTTGTCATAAAAAATGTTCAACATTCTGAAATTATATTGCAATTTCTCATGCGAATCGTAAACATCGGTATTTAAGGTAGTGGCTTTGGCTTCTCCACATCTTGGTGAAATTTACTATCTTCGTTATGCCATTCTTTTTTACTTTTTTCCTTGTAAAATTCTTCATGATGGATGAAATTCTCGTGTACATTTTTGCCCCTGGGGGAAACCAATTTTGTCAATACTGGAGTTGAGTACATTACCTACTGATTTTATTTCTTTCTTTGAAGGGTCAAGAACCATGCCCATAATCTCATACACATTCGTAAAAGTATAGAAAGAAATTTATGGAGTTAAGTTCACTAGCCCAGCAAATGCTTCGATTTATGTGTTAGAAAATTTGGAAATCTCTACCTTTTGCTCCAGAGTATTCCATCCCTTCCTGTTGAAAGATTAAAACTAAGACGGGCATTTTGTACAATGTAAATCCTCTGGAAGCAAAAGTTTAATGTTTTATGTTCCATTCTAGTCAGGGTAAGTGCAACAGTTCTATGCCATCCATTGTCTTTGTTTCGGAAAATCCAATTTTCTTTAGAGTCTTTAGATAAAGCTATAAGAAAACTGAAAAGAAGTCTATGCGAATAGGAACCGCTAACTCTTACTGAAGTAACCCATCAATCACCTGAGATTTGGTCCGTGAGAAGAAGAAAAGAAATATTAGTGTTTTATTGCCATTTTTGCTAAATTAGATGTGGTCTGTGTCGTAGCATGCCGTAGTATGTAGTATGTACTAATGATAATGAATTAATGACTAATGACTGGTAAAGCCGCATTTGATTTTCGGTGTTGGAATGTTGGGCGCTAGATGCATTACCTGGTTTGAAATTTGATTCGAATGATAACGATTTGGAAACCACTTTAAGTGGAGTGGACCGGTCACTATGTCGTTATTTATATTGTGAATTGTCGCCCAGGTGCTGAGTTTGTCACTTTTGTCAGTCCTTTTGAATATTTGTTTGACCCCCATTTGTCAAGGGTCTAGGTTTAGTGTTTACTGCCCTTAGGATCGATTTAATATGAAGAAACTATTTACTGATGAAAATTCGTAAGGAAACAGTATTGAAAGTTGAACGATCTTCATTTCTGTATATTCTGTGTCTTCTCGCTGTGGTTTGCATTGATTTTATCCTGTTGCGCACAGTAGGTGCTAAACTGGATTGTGTTGTTTTTGGTGGGAGATTTTCCTCCTCTCGATCAAAAATGTCTTCTTTAGCGATTGGATAACACATAGGTGCCCTTGACCTTGAAATTTCGTCATCAAAACCTGTCCTCAGAAATGAAAACAAAAAATCCTTCGAGTAGTGACATTTTGGGTAAAGGAAAATACAACATAGTAAATTTTAATATAAACTAAAAAAAAAAAAAAACTGAAATTGGTAATCTGGTAATCATCACTTTTCACAACAACCCTGATAATCAAATACCCATAGCATAGTTAATTATTAAAGTATAATACCATACAGTACAGTTGAAGGTTTTTTATGAACTCAGGAACTGGTATGGGATGGGTTATTTCCTCATTGGTTGAATTGACACCCATAAGACACCATCAGGGTTAAATGGGTTGTATTTTATCCATATGGTTTGGTCGGAAAATGCCTACTTGCTGGGCAAAATGGCCTACTATTGACCAGTGACAAGTGCCTTATCTTGACGGTACTGGCATTTGACTTTGCACTTAAATTGGCGAGTCACACATAGCTGAACAAAATTATAAAAAGGTGGGGTGCGGATTAGTCAACAACACGTTCCGTACCCCCAAAAATACGCTGAATAATTTCAGCAACAATAAACTTGCAAAGTATTTGCTACAGAGAGCTGACAATCTTGTTAGGCAACATTTCGCAACATTGGCCGGGGAAACATGTTGCCTTGGTGGTTGTTTACAGGCGCCTTAACAGTTTTACACTGTTCATGGCCAAGGTGTTTTGCAGCTATAAATTGTATTGGTGTTTTCTGGGTGATTATCTATATTGGCATAGATAATTGCAGTGATGATAGGTTGCACATGATCAGTTCTTGCTCGGTGCCGCATTGGTGCATTGTGACGAGGAAGTTGCGTTAATTTGTCATCTTGGAATCTTTGCAGAGGTGATAAGTTTTCTTATAAACCAACAGACTTGATTTGTCGTCTTGGAATATGGTAGTTGTTTTGTCGTCCCGGAATCTGGTAGGGTTGATTTGTCGTTTTGGAATCCAGTGAAGTTGTTTTGTGATCTCTTTCAATGTCTAATGGAATTAAAGGTTTCATTTTTGAAAGATTTGACGATTGTTTCTAATATCCTCTACTTTTGTACCTTCAAGATCATAACTTTCAGCTCAGTGGTCTTTAAATATCTATTGATATATTGAAAAAATCTAGAGGAAGAAATCCAAAGGCTACGTTTCTGGATATTCTCGGGATCTTAGGATGTCCTTTTTGGTAGTGGCATTGAATTAACATCTGATGACACTGAAATGGCAATGGCATGGTTGGTTTTATCTGTTTGCATAATCGTCATGTGGTGATGCAACTATCTGTACTGGTGTTGTTATTAGATAAGTCTTTGTTGATTGTTTACAGTCGAGTTTTTTATATCCGTGGAGCACTGTGATGAACAAAGTGGACATATTTCATCAAAGTATTGTTGTTCTTGTGCCAAATTTGTGTCGAGATTTATTAGCATAGACTATGGGCATGATATTACACTGGACAGATCACTCATAAGT
>NW_007385814.1:0-2927 GCF_000475195.1 Diaphorina citri
TAGCTTAGGGATTATTTTTATATAATTTGTTTTTGTTAAAAATATAATAACCTTGTTCAGTTCAGTTCAGTTCAGTTCAGTTCAGTTCTTCTTCTTCTTCTTCTTCTTCTTCTTCTTCTTCTTCTTCTTCTTCTTCTTCTTCTTCTCCTTTCCTTCTCCTCGCCCTTTTTTACAAGCATTTTTTGCACTCCATTCAATCCTTTCTCGACTTTAGAATACTTAATGTATTCGTCTGGAAAATTTTAGCTTTTAGGAGGCTGACGCCAGAGTATTTCCCAGGATAAAACGTTTTTCATAGAGACTTCCATGCAGAGATTTGTGGTTTGGCCTACGAGCATATTTGTGAAAAATCGGATAAACTGAATGCTAAATTATCAAGATACAACTTGGAGCTCGTTCGTTCTAATAGGTACTTCCCATTTTAGTAACCCCACCACACGCCTTGTCAATAAATGGGGGGGACTACAGGCCCTTTGATGGCCTGTAGTCCCCATCCGCGGCACACACTCTGCTTATACGGATGGGTATACCCTTCATAACGCCACAACTTAAAGGTACATGAGAAGGAACATCGAATTGACTAGACTGGGACATTTGGGTTAAGCTCGACTGACTGTGGTCAACGCTTGGATGGGGACTGGAGTTGTCCTTGGGATGAGGCAGTTGGGTGGACAACTGTGTTAAGCTCGACTGACTGTGGTTATCGCTAGGATGGGATGGGTGACGAGATGTTGGTTGGTTCCGATCATGGTTCGGAACCGGTTGAGATGAAAGACCTGCGGAGGAGAAAGAGAACATGGTAAGAAACGTTGAGCGTGGTGTGTGTTTGAAAGGGTGACCAAGTGAGCATAGACAAGTTGTAATTTGTAATCTTGTCACTTTCTATTTTTGACCTAGGACCGGAAAAATTGTTCTAATAATAATAAGGTTTATTTAGTTTCTTCATATATCTCATCGTGTTCCTATAAGTATATGTAAATACTTTTCAGGAACATTTTAGTTTCTTATATCATATCGTGATTTGTTCATTTTCTTCTTCTTCCTCTACTTCTTGATCATGTCAAATTTCATTGTTCGTTTCTAAAAGGTGTTTTTGTATCTCCAATTTCATTTTGTTTTTAACTATTTTAGACTATTTTACAGTGACTATAAAACATTGCATACAATAACAATATTAGATGCAGGTAAATAAAAAATATCTATTTTCAACATTATCTATTTTATTTGCCTAGATGACATACTGGGGAATGGACATGCTACGACACAGACCGCATCAAGCTATCAAGTCTAAAGAAACAGTTGTTTGATTAGTATACGAAATGAAAACTACCATAAATGCAATGAAGGTAGTTTCCTTCAAGAAACAGATCTGGATCCGAGACACTAGGGAACAAAGACCTATGGATAGGTCTTATACCGGTGTACCGGGGGGTTCCTGAACCTTCTTTGATCCCACCCGGAACAGGGAGCTAAAATGTCTGAAATTCTATAAGGTGATTTTTTCAAGAGGTTTGATAGAGGGAACTGTAACTGCTAAGGTCTTATCGTCCCGAAAATCGAAGAGAGAAGGAAGACAGGATTGGAAAAAGCCAGCCGTTCCGAGAAAAAACATTACCCGTTCAGGATAAAATCTGCGGAAGCTAATCTTCAAACCACCCTGTAATCGAGGACTATCCTCAGGTTAATGCACCCTGTAATATATTGGAGGACAAGTTTTTGAAATGGAGAGCTCGTCAGCTCTCACCCATCCAGCTTTACGCTTCATCAGTTTCTCTTCCCCTCCATCCTCTTCCTCCTTGTCCTCCTCCCTCTTCCCCTCCTTTACATCCACTCTAACCTCTCCTCCATAGTCAAACTGCCCCTCCATTTACCACTCCACATACGAAATGAAACACTTCTCCTCGTCCTCCTCCCCCTCTTTTCCTCCATTACCTCTCCTTCACTTCACCTATCCACTCCCCCCTTCATTTCCACTCTCCCTTCTCTCCTCCAGTCGCCACTCCTTCACATATCAAACCCTTCTCTCCCTCTCCTCCTATACTCCTCTTCCATCTTCGCCTTCTCCCTTCTCTCCTTTTCTTCTCCACCATCTATACATTCGATACCTTCATCCTCCCTCACTTATGACCTCCTCTCCCTTCGTATCTCCCACTCTCTCTCCCTCCCTATTCCTTCCCCTTCACATGCCTACTCTTTCCTCCCTACTCTCACACACTCCTCCTGATGTATGAGGAATTCCTCTCTCTCTCTCTCTCCCTTTTCCCTCTCTCTCTCTCTCTCTCTCTCTCTCTCTCTCTCTCCCTCTCTCTCTCTCCCTCTCTCTCTCTTTCTCTGACTTTATTTCTCTCTTCCTTTCTCTCTCTCTCTCTCTCTCTCTCTCTCTCCCTCTCTCTCTCTCTCTCTCGAGCTTTTTTCCAGGAGGGAGAGGAGAGGAGGGGAGGGGAAGGGTTGGGGTGAAAAACGAGGAGGAGGAGGAGGTTTTTCCACACACACATACACACACGTCGTCACATCAAGCTTTGATGGAGAGAGCTTTTCTTTTCAAACCTTCCATAGACAGACAGAGAGAGAGAGAGAGATCCTCTTTTTCCCAGGGAGACCCTTTTTCCTATACAGAATTTCCCGTTCTTTGTCTTCTTTTTTTCCGACTCTCTCTCTCTCTCTCACTCTCTCTCTCTCTCTCTCTCTCTCTCTCTTTCTCTCTCACTCTCTCTCTCTCTATCATATTATTTTCGCCTTGATGCTTCCTAGGATGTTCACATCAGCCATTTTCTTTTCGGTATATCGTATCTGCTGAATTATTCAGTGAGTGCACCCCTACTGTGTTATGTAGAGGGGAGAACAATGCAATCCATAGGGTTGATTCTTTTTTTCTATGAAAATTGAGTTTGTGAATCATTGGAAAATATGAATCAGACTTGTGCATC
>NW_007385815.1:0-2691 GCF_000475195.1 Diaphorina citri
AGAAAAAAGAGTGTTTTACCCCCGTTTTTAATTCGTAACAATAAAACAACTGTTACATTAGACGCTTGTGGTGTGTGTTGTAGCATTCCCATCTCGTAGTATGTCTCTCATCAGATGGGGGAGGAGAGACACAATGCTTCTCATTTAGGTGCTGGGTCGACACGAGAACACCAGAAAGTAACCCGTTGAAATATTTGCAATCGAAAAAGGAGTGCAAATTTTGTCGATGGTGGGCATTGTATCACTGTTAAAAGGTTTTTAGTGACGGGGGTTTTACCCTCCGTTCGGTGACAAGCTGGCCAAAAGAGGGTTACATACCTTGTTGAGTCGTTTACTTCGTCGATGGTGATGTTTCCTATCCGCCATAAGGCGACGACACATGTTCATGTGCATTTTATAATTGACCTGGGTAGATAAATCCCTGAAAATCTGCCAGGATTCGAACCCAAAACCCTCCAATCCACCGGCTAGGTTGATACATACCTTGTAAGAACAAGCGCAAGTCCTCACAATGGTTGACTGTGGTTCAGGACGATCCAATTAAACATGGCTAGAGACCATCACCGTGGTGTATGGCTCATAAAAGAGATATTTTCTCTATTAGTCATCACCTTTGGGCCATAGCTAAAGCCGGTACAACAACAACAACAACAACAACAACAAGATACCATACTTTGTTGAGCGTTTACTTCCGTCCGATGGTGATGTTCCTAATCCGCCATCAAGGCGACGCACATGTTCATGTGCATCTTATAATGTGACTCTGGGTAGAACAAATCCCTCCGTCGTCCACCGTATTGTCGGGAGTAGCTCAGTCGCCGATGCTGCTTGAACAACATGGACAAAAATTAGAATGACTTTTTGGAGCGGGTCCACAAAGTGAGATTTAACCCCGTTTTTTTTTTTTTTTTTTTTTTTTTTTTTTTAAGCGGTTTGATAGAGGGAACTGTAACTGCTAAATTCTTACCGCCCCGAAAGTGAAAAGAGAAGGAAGACAGGATAGGAGAGAGCCAGCCATTCCGAGAACGAACCTTATCCGTTCAGGATAAAATCCGCCCCGGGTGGGAATCGAACCCGCGGCCTAGCGCTTACAAGTCAGACGTGCTACCCTCCAAACTAGACTGGCAAATAAATAAAAATGATCCGAAAAATGATGGGTATATTTGGTAAAGTGTCCAAATTAATATCTTACCCTCTTCTGCGGCATACACAGTTCTTCGGAAAGAAGATGATGGATCTTCGCATCCGTGAGGTCTTTCTTGGACGGGTTGTAGTCCAACTCTTGCAGATCTATATTCCACGTACTCGTGTTGTCCAGCTGAGTCAGACTAGAACTGTGGAATTGAATAGAATTAGGAATTAGATAATAGAATAGAATATACATACTCTGTTTATACTGCCAGAATGGGAGTCAGCTCCCACGGCGTAGTGGTCACTGCGCTCGCCTTACACGCGGGAGACCCTCTGGAACTCAGTTCCCTTTAACATCTTTCGTCCTCCCTTTTCCCTCCCAATATAAACAGGATATATTCTATTCTATTTTAAAGGTAGACGTAGAAACACACATCCATTACGTCAAATCACGTGACGTGATAGTAGTGTGGCTGACCGGGATTACCTACAAAACTTTAAAGTACATATGTACTATGGGAAAACTTTGAACTACATCTTTCTGACTCCCCATGACTCCACGACCTTCATGTGACGTGACGTGATGGTAGTGTGTTTCTACCTTAACTTTAGCGGCTTACCTTCCGTTCAAATGGCCCGTGGTATAGTTGCGGAAGATCGCACTCATCGAGTCCGTTCCCGTAATGCTGCCTCCGCCTATAGTTGACGCATTCCGCCTCATAAACTCCATCGCATCCTTCATCGCCAATTTCGAGTAGGTTTCGAGGATCTTTGGTTCTGCCCCTTGTTGGTGATCCCGCAACAGATACGGTCGGATAAATCGGTTGTCAAACCGTTTGAACCGGTCGCGCACGTGGTGGTTGCCATGACGACCGAGGATGTCCTCGATCCCCGCCATCACGTGATCCATCAGCTGTGGGAGAAGGAAGAGGTGAGAGAGTGACTTAAAGGGGTGACCCAAGTAACCAAAATAGGATTTTATCCGGGTAGAACCCAGATAGAATTTGGGTAGAAAAGAGGATAGGATCGGATTATGAGAGAACCTCCGTGGGTGGTTCCCGTTAGGGTCGAAGTATTTTCCCCTCTGTGCTTGGGGTGCACTTACTCAGCCTCATGAAGCTGAGTAGCTAGCTACTTTGATCGAGCAGCGACCAGAGGCATTACCAATGTAAAAATATTAGTGGAAAATGGGAATTGCAAATGAGGCACTTTTGTGAGTTTTATGTATTATATTAAGGCGGTCTCCTCTTGATCCCTTGTGTCTTGTGTGCCGCGTCCATTTTTGTTTAGGACTATTGCACTGCAAATGAGGCACTTGGTAATGCTAATATATCCACAAATATTGTGATAAGACTCTGGTTTAGGTACCACGAAGGAGTGCCTATCTACCTATTTCATGATTTGACAGTACTTACTCTTTCGTGTATTCTCTCATTCATACTTGGCTTTCGCCTCTCTGCGGTTTTTAGGTGCCTATCTACTTATTTCATGATTTGACAGTACTTACTCTTTCGTGTATTCTCTCATTCATACTTGGCTTTCGCCTCTCTGCGGTTTTTA
>NW_007385816.1:0-1663 GCF_000475195.1 Diaphorina citri
AAAAAAAAAAAAAAAAAAAAAAAAAAAAAATACGGGTAGGTTGTTGGTTTCAATAAAAGTTTACACCTTATTATTGAAATAAACAGATGAAGGCCTTTGGGAGGGGTCCTTAACGGAGCCTGGAACCTTCTGCTTATTTAGATACACTTGGATTTTTTTATAGAATAGAATAGAATATTATGCCTCATTTATGCTGCTAGGATGAGACTGAAAAGTCCCTTTACCCCCGCAGTCTAAATAAGGTCTTATGTATTTGGTTGGGGTGGTAGAGAATGCCATAGGCATTAACCCCACCCTTGATCAAACTTTATTTTTTTTTTTACCTATATCTATGTACATTATGTTACCATCATTATGTAAATAAAGTTTGATCTAATTGTTTAATAATAATAATAAAATTCGTACAAATTACAAATCCATCGCAATACTCAGATTAATGTCTTCATTTTCAGCGAGGGCCGAGGCTATGGTAAATGCGCCGTAAGGCCGCTTCTATTCATTAGTTTTTGCATCGCTAACTTACGTCCACGTTTCAATTACCGTTACGCAAGTCGTTTCTGCACAATAACTTTCAAGAGTTCAATTAACGGGACTCTAATATTTTGGTTGCAATAAGTCTCTATTCTAGCATGGTTTGTTTATTTTCTCTTGGGTCGGGGCTAGGGTCGGAAGTCAGGGCTCGGCTATGGACGCCTACTAACCCTATGAAAACTCTCTCCTAACTTTGTATCCTTCTAATAACTTCTCATAACCAGGTAGAAACACTGACACTGACTGCTTGTTAGTTCAGGTTCTGAAAAGCATACAAGGCAAAACTCAACTTGAGTACGGGAAACTTTGGCGAAACTTTCACGCCCCTCTCCCACCTCCCCTCTTTCCCTTTCCTCTCTCTCCTCCTTTCCTCTTCCTCCTCCTCCTCCTCTTCCTGTATTCCTGTTCAAAGTGACATTAGGTTAGGTACACAAAGAAGGCAACTTTGTGAAAATTTATAACAATATTTTTACTGATGAAACCAGGGTGGGAAGGAAAAATAAGGGATTTTGTACCTCCCCATTTCATTTTCTTTGAGGTCATTCACATTTTCCGACAGTATTCCGATCTAAAATTGGGTATTATAGCACTCCTACAAGAAAATTTTAATGAAAAATAGAAAGTAGAAAAAAGTGCAGACTGAAATGGGCGAAGAGCGAACCATAACCACTCAAGCAGTGTCCACACAAAGTCGACGCCGTTGATCGACGAGGTAAATCCATGTTGTCGAGGCAGTGTACGGTTTCAGTCGACATCGATCGACGGCGTCGACCATGTGTGAACCCAGCACCTCCGGGTTGATACTCTTAACCACTCGCTCACAAGATTCGTAGAAGCTCACATCCTTTAGTACTGTTTGCCCTTACACCTAAGCCGCGGAGTGGCCTTTTTGTGTATGACACGTACGCGAAGGTGGACACACGTTGATGAGACCATCCTGTATAAATGCCTCCTGCTTTCTCATACACTGGTGGAGTGCTTGTGTAATGTGTTGCCAAAACTTTCCAGTGAACATAGTTTTCGGGTTGTAAAAATATTTACACTGCTCTGAAACAACATAGGTACATAATACGAGACGGAAAAAAGCATTAGTTTTTCCTCTTTCCTACATACTTCTTCTCTTCGAACTCCT
>NW_007385816.1:2203-2924 GCF_000475195.1 Diaphorina citri
TTGGTGTTTTAAAAAAAAAAAAAAAAAAAAATGGAGAGAAAGGAAGAGAGGTAAAGGAAGGAGAGAGAAAAGTTGGAAGCTCTCAACATTTATATTATTGTCACTCAGTGGTGTAGTGGTTAAAAGCGATCGACTTCGGATCCGGAGGTTGTTGGTTCGAGTCTAAGTTCAGTTATAAAATACACTTGAAACCCTAATAGTCATTATTCAATCAGTAAGAATTTTCATCAATTTGTGTTATTAAGATATTCTTTTTGTGGTCTAAAAAAAAAAAAAATAAAAATAAATGGAAGCTCTTCCTCTTCCTTCTATAAATGCCTCCTGCTTTCTCATACACTGGTGGAGTACTTGTGTAATGTGTTGCCAAAACTTTCCAGTGAACATAGTTTTCGGGTTAGAAGAACAACAACAACAAGAAGAAAAAAAGCAAAGCTTGGTTAGAATGTTTAGCTGGTAAGAAAGAGGATTTCATAACGTTACCTTGTGAAATACCTACCTCCATAATTATTATAATGTAGGTGTACAACTGTACATAGGTATGAAAGTTATTAACACAAATAGGATAGAAATGAAAAGTAGAAGGCGAAAATTAAGGAAAGTAAAAGGAGGAGGAGAAAGCAGAGAGGGAGAGAAAGAAAGGAGGAAGAAGAAGAAGAAGAAGAAGAAGAAGAAGAAGAAGAAGACTTATCATTATAAAAGGTAGGTAGGAGTAATAATAATA
>NW_007385817.1:0-2924 GCF_000475195.1 Diaphorina citri
ACATTAGGGTATCACGTATCAATCGAATTTTTGTTCAATCTCGAGAGTAGGTAGGTACCTACGATTTTAAATAACATTCCTGTACCGATAGGTATACATATTAGGTAATTTCATTTCAAAATTTGCCCCGGCGGTGTACTGCTGGAATAAAGGGACTTTTCAGTCCTATGCGAGCAGTATAAATATGTAGGTAGGTATGCATTATGCTGTACATATATTTACCTAGTAGGTAGGTACTTACCTGCATTTTCATTCACAACTTTCCATGATGAAAATAGGGACGGTGAAAATGTCCTTCCATATTTCAATAGTCAGATAGTTAATAGGTACAAAACAAAGAAAATACCTCTACAGAAACAAACAAAACAATTTTCCTCACATAAACTTACTGCTCGTGTGCTGGCATTCAACGGTACACATTACACAAACACAATCATTTAAATCGAGTTACTACCTACCTTTCTTCCTATAGCTTTCTTCTACCTAATTCCGCCGTAAAAGGAGGAGGAGGAGGAGGAGGAGGAGGAGGAGGAGAAGAACAAGAAGGAGGAGGAGAAGAAGAAGGAGGAGGAGGAAGAGGAGAAGAAGAAGGAGGAAGAGGAGGAGGAGAAGAAGAAGAAGAAGGAGGAGAAGAAGAAGAAGAAGAAGAAGAAGAAGGAGGAGAAGAAGAAGGAGGAGGAGAAGAAGAAGGAGGAGGAGAAGAAGGAGGAGGAGAAGAAGGAGGAGAAGAAGAAGGAGGAGGAGAAGAAGAAGGAGGAGGAAGAGGAAGAAGAAGAAGAAGAAGAAGAAGAAGAAGGAGGAGGAGAAGAAGAAGAAGGAGGAGGAACAACAATCGAATTTAAGTTTAACTGTTGTTTCACATGGAAAGTTTGGGCAAGGAGGAAGAGGAGGAGGAGGAGAAGAAGAAGGAGGAGGAGGAGGAAGAGAAAAGAAGAAGGAGGAGGAGAAGAAGAAGAAGGAGGAGGAACAACAATCGAATTTAAGTTTAACTGTTGTTTCACATGGAAAGTTTGGGCACATGTAAAGCTTCTGTTGTGTCAAGGTTACTCCAAGTATTTTTGGAGGTAGTATGTATTTCTTTTTTACATTTTTTTCCCAGTTTGCTCCTTTAAAAAAAAAGTTAGGGTGGTTTTCACCATTTCACCAACATTCTTTTTAGCCCCTAACAGCCTGTTAGCTTAACAACTCTGTTAACCCTATACAAATCAAATGGTATTAACCGGCCTATACCTTTTATTATTAGTAATAATAAAGGAAGGACGGACTAAAAAAGTTAGGGTGGTTTTCACCAACATTCTTTTTAGCCCCTAACAGCCTGTTAGCTTAACAACTCTGTTAACCCTATACAAATCAAATGGTATTAACCGGCCTTTTATTGACTGAAAAAATATTGGTGAAACCGCACATTAGTATTCCCACGGGGTACCTACTTTAAACCAAGTTTAAACTCAAGTTCACCTCTCTGGCCGAATGGTCAGGAGCACTGACTTTCAACCGGGAGGTGCTGAGTTCGAATCCCGACCAGAGCGGAAATATTAACCGGCCTTTTATTGACTGAAAAAATATTGGTGAAACCGAACATTAGTATTCCCACGGGGTACTTTAAACCAAGTTCAAACTCAAGTTCACCTCTCTGGCCGAATGGTCAGGAGCACTGACTTTCAACCGGGAGGTGCTGAGTTCGAATCCCGACCAGAGCGGAAATTTTCTAACCAAAATTCTGAAATTCTCCATTCTTGGATAGGGATGGATGTACGAGTAAAAGAGTGTGCCTTGAAGGAATGCGCCGAAAGCGGTGCCGAGATACAAGCTTTTTTTATTATTATTATTATTATTATTAAGTTTTTTTTTTAATCACTATTTTTCAAACTCAGACCATAAATCTATCTAAGTAAGATGAACATTATCTATCTTATCTATCTACTTGTCTACCTGATATATTTTCACAATTTAAATTTCAGTTCTTGGCGCCATACACCAGACAATGTTTTTAGAAAGCCCCCTCCTCCTCCTCCACCTCAAAATAGGTACCTAAGGGTATTTTTACGAAGTTGAAAAAGATCATAGAAATGGTTTGGAAAAAGGATCAGATTTTCTTCTCTAAGGGAAGTACTGTGTCTCTTCTCGCCCATCTGATGAGGAAGATATTACCAACAGAATGGACACTGAGCACACAAGTCTAAGGTATAGAACGTATAGGTACAGTTGTTTCACTGCTACGAAATAAAAACGGCGGTGAAATACTCATCTTTTCTTTTTTCCTCCTTTTTTCATAAAAAAAGAACAGTAAGAGAACTGTATGGGAAAATTGAAATTTTCTTCTTCATTTCACTCTGAATGTGTTCTAAAGCTATTTCTTCAAAGGACCATTGCGTTTTTGTCATATGAGCATAGAGGAGGAAAGGAGGAATTTTAATTGTGTTCAGCATAAATGCTTGTCACAAATGTCGTTCCCTGCTTAATACACTACGCTAAATTTTATGACTTGACTTGGACTCGAACCACCAACCTCCAGATCCAAAGTCCACCGCGCTAACCACTGCACCACTGAGGTTGGTAGTCCCTTCCTAAGTATCTGTAGATACATTCTCCAACTACTTATTTGAACAGTTTAGTGGAAAGGATACGTAGATATTGGTGGAAGGAAAATTAATGTTTCTAGTGTGGACGTTTTCAGGTGATATGATATCGACCAACCACAGCATAGTGTAGTGTAGAAACACTTTTAGGACATTTGATGTTTAGATTGGGCCTATGTGAACTCCACAAGGACCTCTTAAGCTTCAAGGAATTCTGTGACTCTTTTCCATATTCCAGGCATCGATCTCGGGTTCTACTTCTGCGGGCTCAAGTACAACAACCTCCTCTTGAACTACATCAACTTCAGTGTCCTGGTCACTCTCCACTACAGCATCTACCTCCTC
>NW_007385818.1:0-1733 GCF_000475195.1 Diaphorina citri
GCCCGGGAGCGAACTTTATCCTCAACAGATGAGGTTCGTTCTCGGAACAGTTGGCTTCCTCATATTCTTTCCTCCATCTCGGCTTCGATTTCGGGACGAAACACTTTACCATCACGTCGATGGTAGTGTGGCTGTCCTGAACATAACCTACAATATTATGGGAAAACTTTCAACTCCATCTTTGTGACTCCCCATGACTTCACGTGACGTGATAGTAGTGTGGGTCTTTTCTTTCAGTTCCCTCTATCAAACCTCAATATTCATCCACTGCTATGTTGATCTGTTTCCGTATCCAAGGTAGATAGAAGGATAGCTTAGTATAGACATCAGGGTATCCAGATTTGGCGCATCCTGAACCAAAGGATGTGATGCCTGCTAGGTACCAGCGTCCATCCTTGAGACTGCACTGAAGAGGCCCTCCTGAGTCACCCTGGAAATTAAGATGTCAAACGCTTTAGTGATGTCATGTTCTGCAACCGGGCTGAGTAAGCGTTTCTTTGTCGCTTGAGCGTTACACTCGTATTTATGAACAAGAATGATCGTTTTTAGATCAGTCTCAAGTCAAAATTGACCAATCAAATGCCTTGAGACTATGCTTAGCACGAACTTAAGAGCCAGCATTTTGTTCATAAATATGGGTGTTGGTTTTTGCTTTGTTCATCCGGAGATTGAATTACATTTTCCTTACTGTTTTCTAACAGCTTTTTTTTTTTTTTTTTTTTTTTTTTTTTTTTTTTTTTTTTTTTTTTAAGACGGTGACAACAGGGAACTGTAAACTGCTAGTGTCCTTAATCCGTCCCGAACATCGCAAGAGAGAAAGCTGAAGACAGGATAGGAGAAAAGCCAGCCATCCGAGAACGAACATTATTCCATCCAGGATTAAAATCCCCCGGGCGGGAATCGAACCCGCGGCCTAGCACGTTAACAGGCAGACGCCCGCTAACCCAACTAAAAGCTTAAGCTAGGCGGCGTTCACACGCTTTTCTTCGTCTGTGGAACACAGTGCGCTTTTTCTGCCCTTCTTCGGACAAGATTTTTTTTTTCTTTACTTCTGCGAGCAATTTTTTACTGTCGTCTTCTCATGGGTTTTGGCGTGGGAAAGAAAAAACTTCAGCTTTTCCCCTCTTTATAATACAATAAATACAGAAATAGCCTTTATCTTTAAGGCACATAACTAAAACAAATAACCAGCGGAGCTGAGAGTTACATAATTCCTCCTCATTTGTTTGCGTCTTTGAAGTCGTTTGCTTTCCCCTAACCCCTGCCCTCTTAACGCCCCTCTTTTTGCTCCGTGCCTTTAGGCTTTTAAACTCACTATGAAGCTCCCCGGAATCCGTCCAGGTTCCCGCCACAGCAATGCCCCATCGTGGAGTTTCAAATCCTCCACACTGTCACCCACTTATACCCCCACACCGATATGTTTGCAGGGGGTACCCGAATCCCCTGAAGCAACGCTCTTCTGCTAACCAATCCCACCCCTTGGGTTTTCGCGCGACCCCAGGCCCTTTGTAGCACCCGCCATTGGCCCGCTCTTGGGCGACTTTGCGGCCGCGCCATCTGCCTCTGGCGTCGGTCAGAACCAGACCGCGCCGGCAATCTTGTCCCGGCGCACGTGCGCGGGCCCGGATAAGTTTGGTAAGCGTCTGCGGCAGAAGAGATTGCCCTTATCCTAGGTTCTTTTTTTAGCAGAAAAAGAGGGAGATGGGAGACAAAACAAAAAAAACAAAAAAAAA
>NW_007385818.1:1853-2923 GCF_000475195.1 Diaphorina citri
GTTTGACAGGGGGAACTGTAACTGCTATGGTCTTATCGTCCCGAAATCGAAGAGAGAAGGAAGACAGGATAGGAGAAAGCCAGCCGTTCCGAGAACGAACATTATCCCATCAGGATAAAATCCGCACCGGGCGGGAATCGAACCCGCGGCCTAGCGCTTACAAGGCAGACGCACTACCAACTAAGCTAACTAGGCTGGCTATTCCCATGTTTACTTTCCTTATCCTACAATAAGGAAAGCAATGTAATTGGTTGTTCACTAATCTCTTTACGGTGGTAATACCGCCACTGGTCGCTACAACAACAACTCGTAGCTACTCACCTATATCATGATGATAGCTATGGAACTCAATGCCGCTACTGGTCGCTACTCACCTATATCATGATGATAGCTATGGAACATGGTGATAGCTATGGAACTCAATGCCACCACTGGTCGCTACTCACCTATGTATATCATGGTGATAGCTATGGAACTCAATGCCACCACTGGTCGCTACTCATCTATATCATGATGATAGCTATGCAACTCAATGCCACTACTGGTCGCTACTCACCTATATCATGATGATAGTTATGGAACTCAATGCCACTACTGGTCGCTACTCGCCTATATCATGGTGATAGGTATGGAACTCCATGCCGCTACTGGTCGCTACTCACCTATATCATGATGATAGCTATGGAACTCAATGCCGCTACTGGTCGCTACTCACCTATATCATGATGATAGCTATGGAACTCAATGCCACCACTGGTCGCTACAACAACAAGAACAACAACAACAACAACAACAACAACTCGTAGCTACTCACCTATATCATGGTGATAGCTATGGAACTCAATGCCACCACTGGCCGCTACTGGTCGCTACAACAACAACAACAACAACTCGTAGCTACTCACCTATATCATGGTGATAGCTATGGAACTCAATGCCGCTACTGGTCGCTACTCACCTATATCATGGTGATAGCTATGGAACTCAATGCAGCTACTGGTCGCTACTCACCTATATCATGATGATAGTTATGGAACTCAATGCCGCTACTGGTCGCTACTCACCTATAT
>NW_007385819.1:0-2922 GCF_000475195.1 Diaphorina citri
TCTCTCTCTCTCTCATAGTGCTGATGTCTGTACCTTCTCCTCCTTCTCCTATTTCCAATGTCCACCCTTCTCCTCCTCCTCCTTTATCTTACCATCCCTCCCTCTCTTCTCTCTCTCTCTCTCTCTCTCTTATTTCTCCTCTCTCTCTTATTTCCCCTCGCATAGTTCTAATGTCCGTCATTCAAAAAGAATCGATCCGTCCTTGTCTGTGTCGTGTCAGGGGTCAAAAGATGCTCTCTCTCTCTCTCTCTCTCCAACTCCCCCTCTATTCTCTCCTCCTTCATTCCTTCTCTCTCTCTCTCTCTCTCTTCTTTATCTCTCTCCTGTCTTTATTTCTTTCTATCTCTCTGTCCTTATCTTGCTTTTCTGTCTCTCCACTGCTGACCTGGGGAAAGCTTGATGTCTTTTCTCTCTCTTATATATTTATGTTATCTACATATCTATGTATAGTTCTATATGTACATCTATATGTTCATTATATTCTGTGTGTATTTGTATAAGTTCCATTCTTTCTTTCTGTGCTGTAGGTTGCCTGTATAACTGTATATTCATTTTCTTCCCCTTCTCCGTTCTTTTGGAGCCTTTTTTTTTATTTAAACAGGTCTTGATTATTTTCCCATAAAATGTAATGTGATTAGAAATCAAATATTATAAGACCTTGTTTATAATGCGAGAGTAAAGGGACTTTTCAGTCCTATTACGCTGGTAGTATAAACAAGGTATAGGTAAGTATAATCTATTATCATAGTGGCCGATGGGGGGTGACCTGAGTATAAAGCTGTGTTCACAGTTGACGGCTATGTGTGGACACAGCTTTTTATTTTCGAGTCCCGAAGACGTTTTGAGGATTTGAGTTAATTTAGTGATTTAAACTGGGTACCTTCCTATACTATCGATATAGACAGCTTAGTTGTGATGGATGTCAGTGGGTTCTGGGTTCCATGCAGTGTTGCCAGATGTACGGTAATTCGGGAGGATCAATCTGGCAACACCGGTTCCATGAGTGGAACTCCAGTGACGGTGGTTCCTTGATAAATACACTAAATTTTATTGTATGACTTGGACTCGAACCACCAACCGCTAGACCCAAAATTTCGAGATCCGAAAACCATTGAGCCTGATGTTGATATGAAAATTCATTGGGTGGAAGAGCTCACGTAAGTGAGAACCCTGCCACGAACTGTTTAAAGGCAATCTCGTTGTGGAAGTTATGCGATTGTGGGGCCAAGTTTTCAGTCCATAATCCAAATTTTATTTATATACTAGTCACGAGGATAATATGTGGGAAAAGTCTATTTTGCTCTTTTTAAATGACTATTCAAGTGTTTCTCGTCGAGGTTTGAGTGGTCTGATTTATTTGACAATCTTGATATACTAATAGATATTCCAACATTCAATGGCATAAAAACTGAAATTCATGTTTAATATAAGTACACCACTATCTGCTATCATGGTACAGATTCAATACCTGCTACCATAAACAAATAAATTGCCAGGTAGGTCATATGTTGAACCCGAGACGTTCCTCAAAATTGACTTCTTCCTCTGTTCAAAGTTTTAAACTTAAGTCACCTTCATCATCATGACTTTAAGAAATATGCCAAAATGGTAATCTAAATATCAGGTATTTACTTATAAGATTAGGAAGCATAGTGATGATTCTGATTCAAAATGAGTTTTGCAAACATAGCACTTACTTCGACAGTCCATCAATAACCAATGCTGTCTCAAACCATCTGAACATCAAAATGGCACGGTTTCCATCTGAGCTTCAAAATGGATGCTGGTCTGGGGACTTTCCATCGATTCCTATTGGTAGGTACCCACCCCGACGAACACTTTGAAATGCTCCGCAGTTCTCTAATCCCTTTTCAAAAATTAGACTTTCCAAGAGAGACTTTCCCGAGTTTCTTCAAAGTTGTGATCAATACGATGCACAAGGCAGGGAGTTAGAGAAGATCCGAAGTGATATATGTCAAAAGCATGTCACAAGTCAAAAGATATTTATGTCATGTCAAGGATTTACTCATGTTGTTGTCACAAGACTTCTAATCTCGTCGTCTGATGTTGCGAACTTCACAAAACTTCACAAGTATCCTGCCATCTCTCCTCTTCGTCTCTTAACTTCTCCTGTTAATCCGTCAGTCTTCTTCATCTTCCTCTTCTTCTCCTCCTTCTGCCTCTTATTCCTCCTCCTTCATCATAATCTCCTTCTTCATCTCCTCCTTCCTCTTCTCTCCCTTCCTCTTCCTTGCCCATGTCTTTGACTACGCCTGTGTTGTTCTCTTTTAATCTCTTCTGACCTCTCTCCTCTTCGTCTCTTAACTTCTCCTGTTAATCCGTCAGTCTTCTTCATCTTCCTCTTCTTATCCTCCTTCTGCCTCTTATTCCTCCTTCTTCATCATAATCTCCTTCTTCATCTGTCATCTCCTCCTTCCTCTTCTCTCCCTTCCTCTTCCTTGCCCATGTCTTTGACTACGCCTGTGTTGTTCTCTTTTAATCTCTTCTGACAACGTTTTCAGTTTTACATCAGCTTGTGTCATATTTGATAATGTCCCCTTCTTGTTCAATGTGCTCTAGTTTCTTGATGTATACCTGTTAGCCTTTCCGTTTTCGAACTTGTGGGGTTTGAGTTAGGAGATGGTGGATGTTTTGTGTCGTATAGACAGGGTTGATGGAAAGCTGGATGATTATCTACAAAGTCATTACGACAAGGTGAATAAATAATAATTTTATTAATGTTCTTTATATTTTTTGTTGAACTTTCATTGATAAAGGCACATCTTATCTAAATAAGTCCTTGATTAAAATTGTAAGTCTGAATTTGGTTAGAATAGGTACGTATAATAATAATAATAATAATAAAGCCCAACATGCACTCAGAACTGAGCATGGGCCTCCTTTAAGGGTTTTATTGAGTAT
>NW_007385820.1:0-2886 GCF_000475195.1 Diaphorina citri
TGTTATATTCATCTGTTGTACATACAGGGTGTACAAATTAGTAGGTACCTCTTTTTTGAGAGTTTAGTCAGAGGGAATTGTAACTGGTAATACCTGCCACTCACGCTCGGACTGAGCTTAAGGTCTTATCGTCCCGAAATTGAAGACACAGAATGAGGACAGGATAAGAGAAAGCCAGAGCCGTTCCAAGAACTACCTTCCAAGCTAACCAGGCCGCGGTTAGGGACGAATTTGACTCTAAAGGCTCGTTTGCCCTCTTTCTCTCTTCCATTTCGGGACGATAACACCTCCGTTACTTTGGTTGTTACAGTTCCCTCTGGTAGATTCGTGAACATTAGCACACCTATGCAGTGGCGTAGCGTGGTCTAAATTCAAGTGTTGGGCTCATGCACAGGTCTACCAAGTCCCATCACAGTACATGCCATTAATATTTATCGGCATTAGATTTAACTTTTGAGTTGTATGGCCGACCTATGGGACCTTTGGTACACCTTAGCCGCAGTGACGTAGCGTGGTCTAAATTCAAGTGTAGGGCGTGTTGGGCTGATGCACAGGTCTACCAAGTCCCATCACAGTACATGCCATTAATATTTATCGGCATTAGATTTAACTTTTGAGTTGTATGGCCGCCATACATACACGCTACGCCACTGCTTAGTTGGTAGTGCTGCTTCTAAGACGCTTAGCCCGCGGGTTCGATGAGCTTTCCTGTGTGTTTACCTCATTGGAGTGTTCGTTCTCCGGCTACGGGAATGGCTTTCTACTATCCCTTTCTGAAGATCTTTTCCTCTTCGATAATCGGGACGAAAAAGAACCTGTGAAGGCAGTTACAGTTCCCCCTGTCAAACCTCTTAAATAAACACCAATAAAAAGACTTATAAGCTAACCCTTTTCAATTTCGGGGTACTTCATTGTTTTGAACACCCTGTATGTTCATCTGGTGTATTTATATGAAGCACGCATGCAACCCATGAACGCCCTTGCTATCACCTCTTGCCCTCCTCTCCCTCCATTAGGAGGGGGAGAGGGGGGGGGGGGGGGCTTCTCCAATTTTCTAATTTTAATTATCACAAACACATCCGAGAGATTTGTAACATTGAACTTTCTGACGAGAAAATCTCGACTTGATCGAACGAAAGTAAACGGCGTAGACGCGTTAATTGCGCGCGTAACAGATCGGTCCATTTTGTCCCGGTTGTAAACTTTGTGAGACCATTTTCCGGGCTGAATTCGTACCGTTTTGAACCGGGACTGGGGTCAGTACCTTACCATTTGCGTAATACGTAACACAGAAAGCTCCGTTTTGTCCCGGTTTGTAAATTTTGTGAAACCATTTTTCGGGCTGAATTTGTACCGTTTTGAACCGGGACGACTCGAAATTGTGACCTACCTAACCAATTTGATTGTGTTGATTACTACTTTGTATTTTTTTTACCATGAAGTTTTTTCGGCAGGAAGCGGAGAAAACGGTTGGGAATTGTGTCACTTCCATGTATTTTTTGTTTCGTTAATTCCTGTGTAATTTATTAACCAAATAATACCGAATTATTTGCCTATTTTGTTTAATACATATTTATTACCTACCCATTTATTTAATACCAACATAATTATTTTAACGGGATGTTTGTTTTGACTTACCCCCAATAGGAATACCTGTTTGTTTAATTTTTACGAAAATAGATTCTGTAGGTATCTTCTTTTTTTTTTACGTACCAAAAAAATATTCAAAATTCGCCAATTATCGTTTTATGCGTTCGTGATGGGTTTTCGAATCGAAAAATTTTAATTCGTCATTTTTCAAGTGCAATGGTTGTTTCGACGTTGTTTTTTTAAAGCCCGTGCCAAAAATTTCGTGTGTTTTTCTTCTTCTCTTGTTGTTTTGGGGATTGTTTTTCTGATATTTTATCTTGAGAGGACAATCGATTTCATTCTAGAGTAAGTATTGACCAAAAACTCACTGAATATCATTTTAGTTGGGTATACGGTATACATAATTACTCGTTATGTATTATGTACGCACCTACTAGGTACCTACCTACCTAATTCTTTTTGATACTTCACTAATAAATAAATAATACGTAGGTGTAGGTACCTACTTATTTATTTGAGCGTCCTCTATTTCTTATTGACCAATGACATTGCGCCACAATAGGATCTTGAGATAACCACCTCGTCAAAGGTATCCGAGGAATTTTGCACTCTACCTGACCCTTAGAACTGGGAAACGTTCATATATCAACCGTTCGCGAACCATCCAACCTTTAACCCCTTTGCTTAGCAGTCGAATAGCTTTTTTTTTTTTTTTTTTGAAGAGGTTTGACAGAGGGAACTGTAACTGCTATGGTCTTATCGTCCCGAAATCGAAGAGAGGAGGAAGACAGGATAGGAGAAAGCCAGCCGTTCCGAGAACGAATATTATCCCATCAGAATAAAATCCGCCCCTGGCGGGAATCGAACCCGCGGTTTAGCACTTACAACGTGTATAATCTGTTAATCTGTTATTGTAAACATGTTGTAAACTGTAAATTTGTTAAAATTGCAAATAAATAAAAAATAAAACAAGGCAGACGCACTACCAAGTAAGCTAACTAGGCTGGCAACGAATAGCTTAACTTCGGTTGGTAAGCCAGACCATCAAATTTACCTTCAGATTAGAAGGGTGACGTGAATAGCTTAACTTCGGTTGGTAAGCCAGACCATCAAATTTACCTTCAGATTAGAAGGGTGACGTGAAAGCTCCGTACGTATCACACACTAGGTCTGCAATTCAGAGGTCTCGGGTTCCATTCCCGGCAGAGCGTCATACTCGATGTTGCTTAACTTCAGTGATATGCCGGAAACGAATATTTACCGCTCGAGTGACCTTATCATTTGATTTTTTTTTTT
>NW_007385821.1:0-2920 GCF_000475195.1 Diaphorina citri
TGAAAACATTTTTATTTCCTTTCCGGGATTATGGCCCCGTTTTGACACTTTACAAATGTTTCGAGATGACCTTTTTTTCCTCGTGCTGGTCCATTTAATATCTCGTTTTCCCATCTATTCCCGACACCTCAATTGATTGGTTGCTCTCTTTCCCCCCCTCGTGTAGGTCTTTTCTTACTTTTTTCCATGTTTGATAAAGGAGAAGATGTTTGCATCTAGGTAAGGTCCCATTTACCTCCCCCCCTCGTGTAGGTCTTTTCTTACTTTTTTCCATGTTTGATAAAGGAGAAGATGTTTGCATCTAGGTAAGGTCCCATTTACCCATTTTATCTTCCCATTTTATCAGAGCCCATTTTATCAAAGCCCATCTTCCCATTTTATCTTCTAGGTGAGTAATAGTCGAAGCCATTTGCAATTATGGACGCACATTTGTTTTCCCTCTCGTACCTGCACTTTCCAAACTTTTCCTGCAATTGGAAAATGGGAAACCTTGGAAACCTTTAGATTGAAAAGATATGTGGCTTTCCATTTTATTCGTAGACCCGGCTATAACTTGAACGTCTGCCCATTACATATTATGGTACACCCTGATGATTACGTAATATATAGAAAGTCCGCCCCTATCGTACTATCTGAAGATTATAATAATATAACCTAAAAAAAGTAAAAAGTCCAATATTATGGTACATATACTCTGAACGCATATAATTTCTCGCACGTCAGAAGCAAAATCCCCCGCCGTTGTTTGCAAAGCACTCCAAAAATTCCCCGTCACAATCAACATCCCCACCAGAGGAACATAGGTATACCTGTAATTTGTAACCGTTTTGAATGTTTTGATGTATTAAAATGTTAACGGGATAAAACCATACACATATTTGATGTAAAACACATTTTCTAAAAAAAAAAAAAAAATAATAAAATAAAAAAAAATACATTATTCAAGTGAAGGAAAGGAAATGCCATGAAGGAAATAACACGAAAATGACGAGCAAATGTCGCATCCACCACAAGGCAAACAGATAAGATTTGTTCATGTTTAATGTTCTTGCCCCTCTCTTTTCCCCTTTCTCCATCGTTTTCTTCTTCTTCTTCTTCTTCTTCATTTTTTCTTATTCCTTGTCTTCTTCTTCTTCTCCTCGTCTTCTTCTTCATCTTCTCCTCTTCCTGCCTCTTCTTATTCTTCTTCTCCCTATTCTCCTTTTCTTTTTCTTCTTAATTCTCCTCCTCATTTCTATTCCTGCTCTTATTCCCCTTAGTCTTCATTCTCCTTTCTTCTTTTTTTCCTCTTCATCTTCCTTTCCTTCTCCTTCCTCTTTTGCAAGCATTATTATTGTTCAAATTTACTGTGAAACTATGGATTCATCTTCTCTGGATGTTTTTTGTCTGACCAGGTTTACGGTTTACGATAAAATTCAGATTAAAATTGGCAATCTACAATATCTACACAGTTGGATAGTTCTTTAAAAGTTCGACCTCTTTGTCCTCTTTCCCTTTCCACAATTTGATGTTGCCAAAATCCTATATTTATATATAATATATGGACTATAGAGGTACTTAATATTGATCGTCCATGTTCATAAAGTTCCCTTTCCACAATTTAATGTTGCCAAAATCCTATATTTATATATAATATATGGACTATAGAGGTACTTAATATTGATCGTCCATGTTCATAAAGAGCAGGCAGATTAAGAGCAGGTCGTTTTCCATAGAAATAATTTCAATTGAGGTCATTTTGTGGTGAAATCCAATAGATAGGTAATTTAGTAATTTTATGTATTTTAGGTGCTTTTGTCATCTCGATTCAAATAGGTAGGTAATTTTGATGTTGCCAAATTGTGAATTTATTACCAAACTCGTCTACAAATTCAATTTCCACCCGGAGCGAATTTTATTTCAAACAAATAAGGTTCGTTCTCGGAATGGCTGGCTTTGTCCTATCCTGTACTCCTCTCGGTAAAGTTCTCTGCAATTTCGGTCCGCTAAGACCTCAGTTGTAAAGTTCCCTCTATCAAACCTCGGGGGAAAATCATACTCGTATCTCCCATGTAACTTGACCATCTCCAACACTGGTTAGATATGACATACATACATAGGTAGAGATAGGTACAAAGGGAAGCTAAGACCCTGCCAGACTTGCCAGTATTAAGATGATTGGGCGAGGTACTCAGTGAATGAGAGATGAGAGGAAAGTAGGGGTTTCAGCAGGAATGAAAACATTTTATAATTTTGATGTTGCCAAATTGTAAATTTATTACCAAACTCGTCTACAAGTTCCATTCCCACCCGGAGCGAATTTTATTTCAAACAAATAAGGTTCGTTCTCGGAATGGCTGGCTTTGCCCTATCCTGTACTCCTCTCGGTATAGTTCTCTCCAATTTTGGTCCGATAAGACCTCATAAAGTTCCCTCTATCAAACCTCGGGGAAAAATCATACTCGTATCTCCCATGTAACTTGACCATCTCCAACACTGGTTAGATATGACATACATAGGTAGAGATAGGTACAAAGGGAAGCTAAGACCCTGCCAGACTTGCCAGTATTAAGATGATTGGGCCATTGGGCGAGGTACTCAGTGAATGAGAGATGAGAGGAAAGTAGGGGTTTCAGCAGGAATGAAAACATTTTTATTTCCTTTCCGGGATTTAAGCTGATCTACCCCCTGTTTAACGTCCCGCGATCCGCAGTCACACGTTTAGGTACTAAGTAACTACTTAACCAACATAAAGGTAATAACTTAACCTTAACCTTTATAGGTAATAGAAAGACGGAATGTGAGAAAAGTATTACGAGTCCGACTTTTTAGAATCGGAAAATGGCCCGAAATATCCGCTTTGAAGTTCCCTGAGGAAATATCCATTTTGAGTCCAAAGAAGTGACTTTCTTTAAAATAGTCTATACCTACCTAGCTACGT
>NW_007385822.1:0-2920 GCF_000475195.1 Diaphorina citri
TTCCTTCTCTCTCCCTCCCTCTCCATTTAGAATTTTTTCCTTTCTCTCTCTCCCTCTTCTCACTATCCTCCCTCTTTTCTTCCTTCTCCTTTTCACTTCTCTCTCTCTCTCTCACTCCTCCCTCTTCCTCCCCATCTTTCTTTTTGATTCATCTCCTACTTCTCTTCCCTTGTCTTTATCTTCTCCTTCATTTTCTTTTTCTTCTTCTTCTTCTTCTTCTTCTTCTTCTTCTTCTTCTTCTTCTTTTCTTCTTCCTTCGTCTTCTATTCCTTTGTATTTGTGAAATAAATGGACCTCGCCTTGGTAGGTACTCGCAATTTTCCGTTAAGGAATATTCGACGTTGCATCGTTTTCTTACGGAATGATTTCCATCTGAATTCAACAACGAGACATACATATTAGGAAACGAATTTCATGCTGCGATGAACGCTCACAATAGAAGCGTATTGCTAAACAACACCAATCTGAATTAGCATTATAGCAAATCGTGAAATAACAAATAGTCAAAAATTTGAAATCTGTGAGCATAAACCAGTGCTTCTCAAACTGTGTGCCGCGGCACTCTAGTGTGTCGCGAGATTTGGGAAGATAAAGTTAAAATACTTATGTTCTAAGGGTGGGGGTGGGGAGGCGGTGCAATTGAAAAACTGTAGAGTCTTGAAAAGTGTGCGATAACTTTGAGAAGCGCTGGCATAAACAAATCTGAATCAACATCAAGCATAACATTTTGAAATCTGTGAGCATAACAGACAGAATATTAAGACAGTAGACTGACTACAGCCTGACAAACACACTCTGACAAACTATGATTGCTGTTCTTGGGAAAAACTGTAGAGTCTTGAAAAGTGTGCGATAACTTTGAGAAGCACTGGCATAAACAAATCTGAATCAACATCAAGCATAACATTTTGAAGTCTGTGAGCATAACAGACAGAATATTAAGACAGTAGACTGACTACAGCCTGACAAACACACTCTGACAAACTATGATTGCTGTTCTTGTCTTGTGATGAGAAGGAGAGAGAGAGAGAATTGAATTGAATTGAATATTTGGTACTTTATTTTACATTTTTTAGAGAGGAGAGAGGGAGAGAAAAAGAGAGAGAAGAGAGGGATAGAGATAGAGGGAGAGAGAAAGCCAGTAAAAAGAAAGAGACAAAAAATGCTTGGAATTGTCATTCCTAGGATCGTTCCCAGAGCAACAACCCTTTGAGATAGAAAGAGAAAGCATTTACAGCTTTAAAAGGAGATTTTAAAATAGATGAAAAATAGAAAGAGAAAGTATTTAGAGCTATAAAAGGAGAGTCAAAGGAGGGTTTGTGGAAATTGGCTTTTAAAGCACCCCCTCTAATAACCATTCAACCTTTTTCTCAGTTTTATTCACATTTTGGTCGGTTAATTTAACCTAAAAAAGAAAGCTGCTGTCCCTCTTCAAAAAACATTTTTTTTGTAAGTTTTTTTTTTTTTTTTTTGCTCGAAAAAAAAAAAGCTGCTGTCCCTCTTCAAAAAACTTTTTTTTTGTAATTTTTTTTTTTTTTTTTTTTTGCTCGAAAAACGCTCTCCCCTTTTCCACCCTCCTTTTTCTCTAAAACCCCAATTCCCAGATGGTAATCTCTTGCGCCCTCTCCTCCTATTATTATGCTAAAGTTTTATACGATTGACATTCTGTTTAGAATTTCATGTAAATTGTAAAAAAAAAACTTTCTTTACAAAAAAAGTTGTTCGAATACAATCATACAAAATATGGTAAGTTTACGTTTTCTTTTTCTTCTTATTATTCTTCCTCTTCCCAATCTCCTTATTCTGTTCCATTGTCCCTCTTCCTCTCTCTATATTTGCCTTCCTCTATCTCTCTCTCTCTCTCTTTTCTCTTCTCTCCTCTATTTCCTCTCTCTCTCCATTAGTTCCTCGGTGTCTTCTTTCCTCTCCTCTTTCCTATTTCGTTCTCTTCTCTCATTTCTAAACTCCCTCTCCCCCTCTCCCTTCTCTCATTCCTCTCTCCTCCCCTCTTTCCACTCTCTCCATTAGCTCCTGTCTCTCCTCCCTCTCCTCTCTTTTCTTATTTCTGAACTCTCTCCTCTTTTCATTCAGAATATAAGAAAGAGAACTTATGTTTATTTTCTCGAGCAATAAACGTCAATGTTTTGGAAAACAAACGTATGTTGAAACTTTTCAAACGGAGAAAGAGAGAAGAGAGGAAAGAATAAGGAGAAAAATGAGAAGAGGAGAGAGGAGAAAAAGCGGAAACGGAAAGAAAAGAAAGAAATAAGAGTTGGGAAGAAGAGAAAGGGTGGAGAGAGAATGAAATATAAGAGAAAGAAATAAGAAAGGGAAGAGAAGAAAAAGAAGAATAAGAGAAAGTGAGAGTTGGAAAGAGCAGAAGAGAGGGAATGAAAAAAAGAGTAAAGTTTTTTTCCGTACTTTCAACAGAAATAATATTTATTTTTGCAACTCTTTTCCATATGTGGAATAGGTATAAAGCGTGGATGGGTAAATACGTACAAAGCGTGGGTAGCTAAGTGTAAAGTTGGTGCTAGGTACTATAGTATAGGCGTGGATGGGTAGGTTGGTAGGTAGAACAGGTATACATACCTACTAAGCGTAAAGTAGGGAGGTACTAAGCGTACGTGGGTAAATAGAACTGATATTAAACGTAAGCCTTTTCTAAAAGTCGAACTGATGACGTAGGTATTTGAAGGTACACTAGGATAGGTACAATAAAAGAGGCTCCTAACGCTAGAAACTCACGATCAGGTAGACCTGACTAAGGTACACCTGATCAGGTCTACCTGATAGTGTCTGCTCATCAGGTGTCAGGTATAAGTGACAGACGAAACGGTTCTTTTCAGCCGTACCTGTCAGGTCTACCCGCTAGTGTGTGTGCTCGTCAGGTATCAGGCATACCTGAACAGGTGTATCT
>NW_007385823.1:0-2919 GCF_000475195.1 Diaphorina citri
ACCTTTGACACGTTTGGCAACGTAGCCTACTTTTTAGATGAATCCTTGCTGCCATATTCAAATGGATAAGGTATAGGAATCAGTTTTAGTCTGGCTGAGGGATTATAAACAGAGAGTAGATCAGCGTCTAGCTAGGGGACTATAAACAGGGAGAAGACTAGCCCAAATTTCCTCACGCTATTTCAATAGCGAAGGTTGAGTGCGAAGGGCATCCCACTCGGAAATTTTTTTTTTAGCCAAAACCAGTTGGCCTCAAAGCGATCACTCTAAAGCTGATTGAGAGGCCGACGACAAACGCCGACCCCATCTGAACATGGGAAAAGGCGAAGAAGACGGTATTAATTACATATTCATGTTTGCTTCATATCACAGCTATCAGAAAGGAAGTCTGATATCAATTAAAGTTATACATTGCACAGAAAAGAGACAATTCTCATGCCATGTCTAAAAAAGATTTTTAAGAAATAGCATTCTTTCTACTTTTAGCTAAGTTGACCCAGGAATACATCATGTTTGACATTTCGTTAATTATGTACTATCTGTTATAGGTACGAAAAAACACATCTCAAATTTAATTATTTTTTCATTTGTCTTAAAATTTAAAATATTCGATAAATAGTCGTAAATAACATATATGTAGGTAGAAAGAAGATATGAAACATTATAATGTTAAGGAATCATTTTAGATAAGTAGCTATATATCACCTACATAATTTGATGTATGTAAGTATACAAAATATTATGCTAAGGTTAATAAATTACCTATCTAACCGAAAAATATTCGGATTTTTTAAACTATATCATGTTAAGTGTAGGTAATTTATAACAGGGGTTTAGGAACTAATACATATGTATAAGTTTTATGTACATTTTCATTTAATAATTATGTACAGGTAAATTGGTAGATAAAGATAATTTTTCGACTAGAATTTGAATTTCATCCCTATACGTATTTGAAAGATACAAATAAAATAATATTCATACATGACTGTGTATAGGTATGATGGTTTAAATTGGTTTAAAAAAGTTAATCCATGGTACCTACAATTAAATTACATTTTGAAATTAAATTGAAATCAACAGGTTTCATTATATCTAATTAAGTATTTCCTACATGGAGATTACAGGGCATTCTAGTATTTAGGGTCTTCCTAAAGAGAGTGTGGACTTAACACACCCGAAAAAACGGAGCTTGGCAAAACAAATTTTCAGTAATCTAACAAGACCATATTTACGAAAAGAATTACGGCTGTACAAGTGTAAAAAAAGGGGTGTTGTAATTTTACAACCGATTTCTAGTGATAGCTACGTGAAAATAATGTGCAACACCACAAATAGAACACCCTGTAATGTTGCTTATAATAATTACCTATGTACATTGCTTATGTACAGTAAATCACTTGAAATTTTCTTTCAATTTCTCAGTTGACCAATGTCGGTAAAAGAAAGACCCCTGAAAGGTCAAATCTACACGAGATCAAATTAATAATAATTACTGATTTGAAATTGTGTTAATATCTAAAGGCTGTTTATTTATCTTACATTCGGCATTATGATCAAAAGCTCTCAAAATTGGATGGACTGAAAAGACACAATTCAATTTGAAGACACCAAATGACATAGTTACTATGACATTTGGTCTCATCAAAATTAGTCATTTTTTGAGCACCACTACTGTTACATTCAAGAAGATGGTGGTGATATTTGATAGCTACTGGTGAGACTGTACTATCATCACACTACAATAATACCTACCTATTGTCATTCCTATGAGTCATTTACAACTCCTTCACTGAGCAGACATCATGTATTTAATCAAACTATCAATGTCATAGCACACATGCATGTACAAATGTACATCTGTAGGTACATATGTTGACAAATGACAATGCCAAGGACAAATTTCAAAGACGAAAATAATTATCTGAAATATGAATATAGCAAATTCTAAACTCATTACATTTGAAAGTTTAGATTTGAAGCTGATTTTATTTGCTCAGATATTCCAGAATTCCAGAGGTACCTATTTATATGGGATTATGCATAAAACAAACATTCATAAAGCTGAAAATGCATTCAGAATCATAAAATCCCATTTTTCCAATCGAGGCTAAGTAAATCTAAAAAAGGAAAGATAAACAAATACGAACTGATAGATGGAGTCATGCAGAAGAAAGGAAGAATCAAGAATGGACTTATGTAAACAATTGAGGAAGAGATGATGTTGAGCTGGTAGTCTGGTAGCTGATGGATGTAAAAACTAATATTACTCGGGATATAAAGAAAGAGAAGGAAGTAATATTTAGACAGAGAAGGAAACAATATTTCACGAAGGAAACTTTCGTGTGCTTGTTTGCAATAGACAGCTTTTATTAAAAGTAAACAAGCAATGCAGCCAAGTGGCGAATACACTGGTATTAGTGGAGAAAACTTCTAGTTACGCGGGTTTTCCCTTACCTTTCCGCATCAGGGAGTGATGGAGGAAGAAGTATATGTGGATTTTCCACGAAACAATATGACGTCAGGATGACAAAATTAAAAGTGAGGACACACGATAGAAGAAGGCTATTTGGAGAACGTCACATTAAAAAAGCCGACAGTACCTATATTATATGAACCAATTTTAATTCGTACCTACATGAACAGACTTCAGAAAAAGAGTTCTAACACAAGGAATGGCAGACAATCAATTTATTGGCGACATCGCACCATAATAATGAGGGATACGCTCATTACACACTTTGTGCCAAAAGACCCTTATACCAAGACAAGAGAAGATCCTTCAGATACCTATTACTCACATGGAAAATTTCATCCAGCGCCACTGCCTGCTTTTTTTTCGCCAGTAATAAATAAAAATGATGCAAGTTTACTGAAAGGAGTTACGGAGTTGTTTGTTTTTCTCTTACAACAATCTCA
>NW_007385824.1:0-2918 GCF_000475195.1 Diaphorina citri
ATTGAATGATGTTTATTTGTCGCTATAGCTGAAAACCGCCAAAAAACGGTCGAAATCTGTCCAAAAGCGGTCAAAATATCGCCAAGCGCAGAAACCATCTCAACCAAACGTTTCGTGTCGCATCCTTGTCACGTTTGACAGCTACATACCAAATTTCAAGTCTCTAGATCTTACCGTTCTCGAGATATTTTGTTTATACAGACAGACAGACACACACACACGGACCAATGGCTGAAACTTTGAATTTAGGCTCTAGGGACCTCAAAACGTGTTTTGGCACTAAAAACTGACCATCGAAAATTTGACCCGATTACATTACTTTCCTTCCTATAGGATAAGGAAAGTAAAAAGAGTGAAGTGGAGAAAAAAAGCAAAGAGCATCAGGTAGGTACATATAGCTTTTTGCTACAAAATTTCCCTAGTTAAAGAAATAGCAAAAGGTTGAGTGCGAAGGGCATCCACACTCGTAAATTTTTTGAAGCTAAAAGCCAAATGCCCAGTTGCCCAGCCCAAAGCAATCACCCTGGGGCTGATTGAGAGGCTGACGAAACCCCATGTTCAGACGACAAGAAGAAGAAGAAGAAGAAGAAGAAGAAGAAGAAGAAGAAGAAGAAGAAGAAGAAGAAGAAGAAAATGCAGATGATAAAAATGTGCGTGTTTCATTTATTAGTCGATGGTAAAAGGATTGAACAGTAGATGGTCATTTCGGCTAGGATTGAACCCACGCCCTCCGGAACACCAGACTTGCACTACATCACCGCGCGGTGTGTATCCTCCAGATCTTCATTCAATCATGTCTCTCTCCTATTTCATTCTTTCTCTTTGAGGTAGAGCTCTTACATTCTCTCTCTCTCTCTCTGCCTCTCTCTCTGTCTCTCTCCTATTTCATTCTTTCTCTTTGAGGTAGAGCTCTTACATTCTCTCTCTCTCTCTCTGCCTCTCTCTCTGTCTCTCTCCTATTTCATTCTTTCTCTTTGAGGTAGAGCTCTTACATTCTCTCTCTCTCTCTCTGCCTCTCTCTCTGTCTCTCTCCTATTTCATTCTTTCTCTTTGAGGTAGAGCTCTTACATTCTCTCTCTCTCTCTCTGCCTCTCTCTCTGTCTCTCTCCTATTTCATTCTTTCTCTTTGAGGTAGAGCTCTTACATTCTCTCTCTCTCTCTCTGCCTCTCTCTCTGTCTCTCTCCTATTTCATTCTTTCTCTTTGAGGTAGAGCTCTTACATTCTCTCTCTCTCTCTCTGCCTCTCTCTCTGTCTCTCTCCTATTTCATTCTTTCTCTTTGAGGTAGAGCTCTTACATTCTCTCTCTCTCTCTCTGCCTCTCTCTCTGTCTCTCTCCTATTTCATTCTTTCTCTTTGAGGTAGAGCTCTTACATTCTCTCTCTCTCTCTCTGCCTCTCTCTCTGTCTCTCTCCTATTTCATTCTTTCTCTTTGAGGTAGAGCTCTTACATTCTCTCTCTCTCTCTCTGCCTCTCTCTCTGTCTCTCTCCTATTTCATTCTTTCTCTTTGAGGTAGAGCTCTTACATTCTCTCTCTCTCTCTCTGCCTCTCTCTCTGTCTCTCTCCTATTTCATTCTTTCTCTTTGAGGTAGAGCTCTTACATTCTCTCTCTCTCTCTCTGCCTCTCTCTCTGTCTCTCTCCTATTTCATTCTTTCTCTTTGAGGTAGAGCTCTTACATTCTCTCTCTCTCTCTCTGCCTCTCTCTCTGTCTCTCTCCTATTTCATTCTTTCTCTTTGAGGTAGAGCTCTTACATTCTCTCTCTCTCTCTCTGCCTCTCTCTCTGTCTCTCTCCTATTTCATTCTTTCTCTTTGAGGTAGAGCTCTTACATTCTCTCTCTCTCTCTCTGCCTCTCTCTCTGTCTCTCTCCTATTTCATTCTTTCTCTTTGAGGTAGAGCTCTTACATTCTCTCTCTCTCTCTCTGCCTCTCTCTCTGTCTCTCTCCTATTTCATTCTTTCTCTTTGAGGTAGAGCTCTTACATTCTCTCTCTCTCTCTCTGCCTCTCTCTCTGTCTCTCTCCTATTTCATTCTTTCTCTTTGAGGTAGAGCTCTTACATTCTCTCTCTCTCTCTCTGCCTCTCTCTCTGTCTCTCTCCTATTTCATTCTTTCTCTTTGAGGTAGAGCTCTTACATTCTCTCTCTCTCTCTCTGCCTCTCTCTCTGTCTCTCTCCTATTTCATTCTTTCTCTTTGAGGTAGAGCTCTTACATTCTCTCTCTCTCTCTCTGCCTCTCTCTCTGTCTCTCTCCTATTTCATTCTTTCTCTTTGAGGTAGAGCTCTTACATTCTCTCTCTCTCTCTCTGCCTCTCTCTCTGTCTCTCTCCTATTTCATTCTTTCTCTTTGAGGTAGAGCTCTTACATTCTCTCTCTCTCTCTCTGCCTCTCTCTCTGTCTCTCTCCTATTTCATTCTTTCTCTTTGAGGTAGAGCTCTTACATTCTCTCTCTCTCTCTCTGCTTCTCTCTCTCTCTCTCTCCTATTTCATCCTTTCTCTTTGAGGTAGAGCTCTTACATTCTCTCTCTCTCTCTCTGCCTCTCTCTCTGTCTCTCTCCTATTTCATTCTTTCTCTTTGAGGTAGAGCTCTTACATTCTCTCTCTCTCTGTGTGTGTCTCTCTCTCTCTGTCTCTCTCTCTCTCTCTATCTCTTCCTCTCGCTCTGCCTCTCTCTCTCTATCTCTTTCTCTCTCTCTCCCTCTCTCTCTCTCTCCGTCTCTCTCTCTCTCTTTTCCCGCCCTCCTTTTCACTGCTATATTTTTTCTTATTATACTATCTTTCCTCCTCTTTCTTTTTCTTTCTCTCTTCGAACTTTGTGTTTTCTTCTTTCCTTTACATTTACCTTTGTTTCTCTCTCTCTCTCTCTCTTTTTGTCTTTTCGTTTCAAGTCATTTTCCTTACCGGTAATTTTCTATCTCGCTTC
>NW_007385826.1:0-2664 GCF_000475195.1 Diaphorina citri
ATAGCTGTTATTTAATTAAAATTCTTTGAATTCATAGCGTGAGCTCACGTGAATTGAAAAAAAAAATGGTTGGCACCGCGTCCTGAACGAGATTACCTACAATCTACAATATTATGGGAAAACTCTACATGTTTCTGACTCTTCTTGGAATTGTTGATTCCCATCTGTCCGTACTCGTTGTTGCCCCACGTATACAACTCCCCCGCTGAAATGAGAAAGCTTTAAATTCATAGCTGTTATTTGTATAGCTGTTAGTAGCTTTGAATTCATAGCTGTTATTTAATTAAAATTCTTTGAATTCATAGCGTGAGCTCACGTGAATTGAAAGACGTGATAGTAGTGTGGCCGTCCTGAACAAGATTACCTACAATCTACAATATTATGGGAAAACTCTACATCTTTCTGACTCTTCATAACTTCAACTGATGTGATGGTAGTGTGTTTCTAGGTTTATACCTTTAGGCCCTTTACGCCATTGCCAGTAGAAACCCACTACTATTATCATGGTCTGTTCATGAAATGATTGAGTATAAAATTCAATACTTTGGACACCTTGGGTAGGATCGGACCCACACCTCCCATTTCCCTTGTGAGTGCATGTGTCTTGACCACTACACCACCTGAACTTAAATTTTTTTCCTCCTTCCTATTTTCTTCTTGGGAATTTAGATATTTGACTTACTACTGGTAAGTACTAAACAATGTGAGTATCCCGCGCATGCCTGCACCACACTAACAGAGGCCAGGCCTTTGACTCGCTTGGGTATCGACTGTGATTTTTTATCCGCTGATTCCAGGCCCAATTGACCATGTGTGTCGCCTCCCCATGTAAACACCTCACCACAATCATTCAGTGCCAGAGAATGCCATAGCCCCGTAGCTACATGGGTAATCACATATTGGCTTAGCCCGTTTACACTGTCTGGAATGGGAAGTCAAGGAGTTTTAGTACAAAAGGTTTGATAGATGGAACCGTAATAACACTAATAACAGAGGTATTATCATCGCAAAATCAAAGAGAGGAGGAGAAAAAGGAGATAGTCTTTCCAAGAACAAACCTTATCTAAGTAGGATAAATTTTGCCACAGTGGGAATTAAACTTGCAAACAAGCATTTCAAAAGCATGCAAGCTACTTTCCAAGCTAACTAGGCAGGCAATTTTCTTTCAAACTAAGCCACAATAAATTTTATTTCCTATTCCAGATAAACCATTTTGGAGTCGAGTCAATGGGATTGGAAATTGGAATATATCTAGTGATGGGTAAATACCCGGGTACTTATTTTTGGGGTAAATCCCCTGGGTATTTACCCGGGTAAATACCCAATTTTTATAAATACCCGGGTATTTTCAAGAAGCGCCTCAGTCGAATTGTGCCCGGGAAATTAAAAAAAAAAAAATAGAGTGAGGATGTAATAAGGAATAGTCTTTCCAAGACAAATCTATTCTAAGAAAAATACCCAGTGGGTTGTACTACCCAAGCTCTTCAGAGCATGCAGATACATACCCAGGTAACTAGGTAGCCAATTTCTTTCATTTAAGCCACATTTCAGTGGTATTCTAGATAACATTTTTGCAGTCGAGTCAATGGGATTGGAAATTGGAACATATCACATGCTTTTTGGCACACTCCATTTGTCAAGGGTAAAGGGGTTACCTTGCTATTGAGATCAATATTGAAGAAACCAGTGAAGTACCAAAAAGTCAACTTTTAATGATCTTTAAAAGAGACTTTTCATATCGATTGGTGATTAACTTACTCAAAGATTTGTTGTCCTTATCATGTCCTAGCTGACCAAACTCATTGTTACCACATGAATAAACCTGACCTGACTCTGTAATGACCAGGGTATGAAATCTTCCACATGATACTGAAATGCAGAGTTTAAAAGATAATAAATTTGATAGAAAAAGCAGAGAAAAGTTTGATTAAAAATGTAGTTACTTGTATGTACATAGGTACTTGGGAAAAACAGACAAAATAATACAATAGGAAAATACCTACTAAGTGTAAACAGTTGAGCTTTGTACCATTGAGATAAGAAATGAAATGAATACCTACATAAGAATAGTTGATATAAGTAAGCAGATACTTATTTTTATAAGAGTAAAAGTAAACAAACAAAAATAACTAAACACAAAGTGATGAACACCGTTATATTGGACATTACTCAGCTGCCTATAAGGATGCTTTCTTCATGTGTGCAGAGAAACTGGGAGGAATATTTTTTAGGGACTTGGAGTAATTAGGTATCAGACCAAACTCTTGTTAATCTTACTTACCTATTTACATAATAGATCAGGTACTTAACCTGGGTATGACTAAATTATATTGAAGAAAAGACAAGAAGTCTTACCATGTTTCACTGCTCTACTAAGTGGGAAGTCTGGTGCAACAGGTGAAATAATAACGCTTTGCTGATCATATGCTGTTCCAAGACCCAGCTCACCATTGTCAGCTTGTCCCCAGCAGTACATTCTCTTTTCTATGAGAGCTGCTGGAAGAGAAGATAGGTCGGAGTTATTGGGCTCATCCTTAACCTCCATTGTGAGAGATACTCTGCAAACATAAATTAGGAGGTTGTCTCATATAATTTAGCAGTAACTTCAACTGATGTGATGGTAGTGTGTTTCTAGGTTTATACCTTTAGGCCCTTTACGCCATT
>NW_007385827.1:0-2088 GCF_000475195.1 Diaphorina citri
AAAACATGTATTTGAGCATTTTGAAAGACAAACTTGCAGAAACAATTGATTTTATGCCATATCCAAACAATGAAGTTAAATTTCAACACGATAATGATCCCAAACATACAGCGAAAATCGTCCAAAGTTGGTTGAAAGAACAAGCACAAAGTCCAGATCTCAATCCAATAGAAAATTTATGGTCTTATTTAAAAGGAATGTCTCAAAAGAAATTATGATTCTCCACCCACAAATTTGAAGGTTCTTTGGGAGAGGGTTGAGTACACGTGGTACAACACACCAAATGACTATTGTGAAAAATTGGTAAAAAGTATGCCTAAGAGGTTAAAAGCTATAAAAAATGCAAAAGGCCTGTGGACAAAATATTGAGAGCTCAACAATGCGGCGAGATAAAGGGTGGGGCAAAACTGAATCAATCACTTTTTGATACGTTTGTATTTTTGTATTTTTTTTCATTACATTAAAACAATTTTTCTTTGGGAATAAATAAATAAAACAGTCTTGAGTTACTTCCTTTATAAAATATGTGTTTATTTCCAAAACCAAATTTACGGTATAAGAAGAAAAAGGCACAAAATTGAAACATTGACTCAGTTTTGCAACCGACTGTATGTGCAGAGAACTTAATTCTTTCAACATATCGTAATACATTCCTACGTATCTACGTGTCAGTGAAAAAACAATGAGTAGGTACTAGCACCAAACCTTACCAAATGATGTTACTATGCCTATTGCCTTTGTACTTTGTTGCGCTACGCTCATACGACCGACTGTATTTATTATTCTACGAAGTACTCCAACCTATTGTCTAAAAACTGCGAATGTCCTCCTACTTATTGCCGTGCATGCACACACCACACACGCACACACCACACATTCATCACACACACACATTCATCACACACACACACCCATCGCGCACACACCCATCAGACCACACACACCCATCACACCACACACACAAACCCATCACACCACACACACAAACTCATCACACCACACCCATCCTACACACACACACACACACACACACACACATACCGGTAACGTAATATTTCTAAGGACATACTACTTGGTAACATATTTTTCAGAACTTCTGTGTTATTGGTACTTACACTCGTATTTATGAACGAGAATGATCGTTCTTAGATCAGTCTCAAGTCAAAATTGACCAATCAAATGCCTTGAGACTATACTTAGCACGAACTTAAGAGCCAGCATTTTGTTCATAAATATGGGTGTTAGAGTAGGGGAAATAACATAGAAATAGATAACACTCATCAAAACCAGAAAACACATCGAAGGGGAAAAGTTATTTACATACACAAGTTGCAATTTTGTCAGGACATGTCCTGACAGATTGGCTGTGTTCACATCGGTCCTAAGAAGCGGGGTGGGAACCGCGCACCGGTGTTGCCAGATGTACCTATCGCATCTCCAGGCTATACTTCCCGTCCTTTCCCGCCGGTTGCACGTTTTGTTTTGAAGGTCTCGAGTATAAAACATTGGGATCGCCTAGGGGTCCGGATGTTGTTTACATTTTCAAGCAACCTGATTGGTGCAGAGCTAGTTGCGTTTCCTAACCTCGCTGGATGCTCCAATTAGAATGGAGAAAAATGCCGGACACCTAGACCAAGGGCGCTCAACCCTATGCCCGCGGGTCACGAAGTGGCCCGCGAAGGATTTTTGAGTGGCCCGCGAAGGATTTTTGAGAGAAACAGGAAAACCTGCCATTGAGAAATACAAATTACAGATCGAAAACCTATTAAAGAATGCTGCACGATGCTGAATGCTGCTTCTCCGTGAATGCTGCACGATTGTGGAATCAGCTTCCGACCGAGTTGAGAGTTCTTCAGAGCCGGCTACCATTCAAGCTACTGGCAAAAGAATATATGCTTACCCTGGATAATTGAATAATTGTTTCAAATTCTATACTCCCCCCCCCTCTTCTTTTTCTTCTTCTTCTTCTTCTTCTCTTTCTTTCCTCTCTCTTTCTTCTCTACTATTCCCCTTTTCTTTCCCCTACTCTTCCCAGACCCTCCCTCCTCTCTTTTTCAACAAATTCCTCTTTATTCCTTCCTTTTTTTT
>NW_007385827.1:2580-2917 GCF_000475195.1 Diaphorina citri
AAAAAAAAAAAAAAAAACGCCTCATGTCACCTCACAAGGGTAAAGTGTGAAATATGTCAGAAATAGTAAAGCTTATAATGCTGTGATATCCATAAAAATTGTGAACAAGCTCTCAACTTCACCACAATTAAATCATGATTTAGATTAGATTAGAAATAAATTTTCTACTTTTTATTACAAGTTTGATAACAGTGAAGCTTCATCAAAGAAGTTATAAATATGGATTATGGACATGCTAAATAATAATAATAATAATAATAATAATATGAAAATAAAATAAATGCTGTTGTACTACTTTTTTTTTTCAACAAAATACTCTTTATTTTAGATAAATACA